>NC_056745.1:1019073661-1019373661 GCF_019279795.1 Protopterus annectens | reverse complement strand
TGCAGTAAGGAGATACCTTCACCCATGACAGCCATGTATTTTATTAGTCCTATTTCCACATAAAATCATTATTTTATGTAAAAATAGGATTAAACTATTCACTAATGAACATTTCTAATAGGTGAAAACTGAATGCAAGTTTTCATGAAGCTGCAAGTGAGCTTAACTTACTGTTTTTTAGATTCCTAATCAGGTAATATATTTAAAATGTGAGTTGTTAGCACTTTTACTATTGTAAAGTGTGTTGAATTTCTGCCACATTTGTGATTCCTGTTTTGATCATCTTTTGTTATAATTTACTCAGACTTAATTTATGTTGGGGATGTATATTTCTTGTGTTTTATTTTTTTTTTTTTAAAAGTATTTCTGTGTTTGAGAATTTTTCCTGGCTAAATGAATTTTCTAGATAATAGCAGTTTGTTGGACTTGAAAGCCTGTGAGGGAATAGACATATGTGAGTAAATGTGAGATCCAGGTGGCCTGTAGTAGCCTTTTCCAGTGTGTGTGGGACATGGTTTAGTATCATAATATTGACAAACAAAATAATTTCTGACTAAAACATCCAACCACAACCACGAAAAAAAAAATGCCGCAAATCACAATGTCGAATCAGCTGAACGAATTCAGCTGATTCGACATTAAAATCAAACATATCACGTGATGTTTGTGTAGGAGCGTAGAAACACTAAACTCCTACACCTAATATCACGTTTGATGGCATTCACTGATATGAACTTTCGACATGGAGACGTTCAGCAAGATGGAAAGTGGAAAATCCAACTTTCAAATGTTCCATCCCTGGGACAATCTAAGTTCGCAATTTTCATGTAAACCGTGGGACATATCAGATGCAGTGGTAGTTAGGCAATTTGACTGGTCAGTTTTTCCTTGCCCATATATAGATATAGATATATATTGAACCTCTGATCATTGAAGACCAGAGAATCGAAGTTCCAAAATATTGAACCTACGGAAAAAAAAAAATCTAAAACGTGAAAACTTCTGATTTCACATTTTTGCAGAGGGGCAAGCCACCCTGAACCTTCCACACCCCCTGCTACTTAAATATACCAACTCCAAAATCGCACTACAGTGAAGTGCACGGTAAAGTACCCATTCCTCACAGTACGGTAATCTCCAGTCACAAGCTTCGATATTTTGGAATTTCAGTCCTCTGGTCTTCGATGGTCAGAGGTTTGATGTACCAAAATTTTGATCCGATGAAGGGGGTCTGTATATATAGATATATATATATATATATATATATATATATATATATATATATATATATATATATATTTACACACACACTCATCCACACACACACACACACATATATTTATATGTATATATATATATATATATATATATATATATATATATATATATATATATATATATATATATATATATATATACACACACATATATATGTAGCATATGTATATATATATATATATATATATATATATATATATACATATATATATATATATATATATATATATATACATACATACATACATACACATATATGTAGCTATATATATATATATATATATATATATATATATACAGAGAGAGAGAGATATATAGTTATAGACATATAGATATAGCTATGGTGTGAATGCAGCTAGTTTTGCTAGCAGTGACTATACAGGATAGAATGGCCTAAAATACTGCTTAGTAGTTGAGTGGATGATGTAGAAGTTTAATTTGACAGCTAAAGACTTAGTAAATACAGTTGTTCAGATAAGTACTGGATTTAAGATTCAGGGATTGATGATGTGGGAAAAAAGACAGTAGCTCTGAATTATGTTGAATGTATGGTTCAGTTTGCTTTTATGAAGTGTGCCTTAGGTTGTATTTAGTTTTATTTACTAATTTCCTATCTATTGCCCGATAACCTTGCATTCTTGTTGTTTTGTTCTCCCCTAAGTATGGCCTAAACACAAACTCTGCTTTTCTCTATTTAATACGTTCAGATGGAACAGTACAATTAGGCAAATATAGTAGTTCATTGGGTAAATCAAGGCTAAATTAAAGGTGGTTAAGCCCACCCACTGCATCTCAAACATGTAGTGAAAGTGGTGGGTCCTACTATGATATTCTTCAGCAAAATAATTTGTCCTGCTGCAAGTCTGTTTTAGTTTATGTTTAAGGTATAGTGGTAGACCCATGAGGAAGTGGGTAGGGTAAAACAGAATAAAGAAATAGTGAGGATTTGCTAGTTAATAGTTATGATGTTTCTGATAAAAATGGACAGCTCTTGTACATCCTACCAAGTTTCTGTGGGGTCCTTGCTGTAACATTATTTATATACATATTGAACTTTAACTGATGGTTTATAATTGAGCTAAGAGACTGTATAGAATAAATGGGTTTGCTCTGAGGTACTGATGGGTTAGAATATAACAACCACCCTGCTGTGGGCCACCTTCCTGCTACCTGGTTGATCATCATGTCATGCTGTTTATTGATTAGTTTTATAACAAGTTTTTGCAGGGGTGCTGTGCATTCTGCATACATAGGTTCACAGGTTGCTAGGTGTGTACTAGGCTAATTGCCCTGGGGCCTTTACAAGCCTAGCCCATAGGATTACCCTGGCATTGTGCCACATGACCTTAGTTCCCAGTGCCTCTGTCAAGTAAAGCCACTATAGTGAATTTTTTTTATTTCTCATCCACTCATCAAGATTTCTCTTGAAGAGGGCCAGTGAGGTGCTCTGCTTGACATATATGGGAAGTCTATTCCATAGTATAGGCAGTCTGTGGGTTATGAACCTGTCCTTCCAGCATGTTCTGTTGATTGTGGTAATGAGGTTGAGGTCTCTGGAGCATGTGGTGCGGCGGGATTGGGATTTCTTTAGCTGTAGCATTTCTAACAGAGCTGGATCAGACATGGGTTTGTAAGTCAAGCAGAGATCACCTCTAAGTAGGTGATATGAGAAAGAGAATAGATGGAGGTTTTTTTTGGAGTTTTTTAGTCTGTCCATATAGGACAAATGTTTAAGGCCCAGGATCCTCTTTGTGAGGTATTTTGTGGCCTCTCCACTTGTTGCAGGTGTTTAGTGAGGTACATGCCAAATGGGGCATTGTACTCAATGATTGGCCTAATGGGGGAAGAGTAGAGGGAAACAATGACCTCTTTCTTCCTGGAAGCAAAACCCTTGGTAATGAGATGTGCCACATAGAAGGACTTTCTGACCACAGTGGCAATGTGGTGATCAGAAGAGAGATTTCTCTCAACCTGTGTTCCCAGATCACTTATAATGCCTTCTGTGTTCAGTGGACTACCATCGATGTGGTAATTCATGGGAACCGGGTTTTTCCAAAAGGGAATGGCAGCACATTTTTTGGCATTGGGCTTAAGGCCATGGTTCTGACAGCAGTCGTTGGTCTCAGTGAGGCCTTTCTGTAGGATGTCTGCATCACTTGGGGAGTTATTAATAGCTCCCAACTTGCAATTGTCTGTGAACTTTGTCAGCAGGAGTCCCTTCGTGTTGGCCTGGACTTCAGAGAAGTAGATACCAAACAGGAGAGGACCCAGGACTCAACCCTGTGGGACTCCACTCATGACTGGCCGGCAGTCTGACTTGGAGTCAGCTACTTTCACACTGTGGGTTCTACCTGTAAGCCAGTTTGCAACCCACCTAGTGATATAGGGCTTGATGCCTAGCTTAGTGAGTTTTTCTATGATTCCTGAATGGGAAATGGTATCAAAGGCCTTGGCCAGATCAAGGTAGGCTGTATGAACCACCTTGTTTTCATCCACAGCTCTGGTGACTGACTCAAAGAATTTGACCAATTTGAGCAGGCATGATCGACCCTTTACAAAACCAAACTGTTTGGGATCCAGAGTTTGGAGATTCCCTACAACCTTGTTTATTAAGTCTGTGATGATGTGTTCCATAGCTTTACATATGAGACTCATCAGGGTAATGGGGAGATAGTTCCCAGGGTCTGCAGTCGCTCCTCCTTTGTGGAGAGGGATGACTGTAGCAGTGTGCCATTTGGTAGGGACAAAGCCTTAGGTGAGGCTGTGATTGAACAGAGCACACAGGAGAGGTGCCAGTTCACTCTGTAGTTCATTTAGACCACAGCCAATGATACTGTCACGTCCCATAGAAGCTGTATTCTTGGCAGTGGACAGTGCTGTTTTAACCTGTGCAGCAGTAATACCGGATGCCTGGTATTGTGACTGGTCCCTTGGGGGGAGGGGGGTAAAGTTGGCACTGAATCTGTCAGCCAGTATATTGGCAATATCTGTTTGCTCGGTACAGGAGCTACCATTGTGCAGTAGCTCAGAGCAAATCTGGGTATTGTCGTGGAGATTCTTTACATAACTGTAGAAGGCCTTGTGGTTTTCTTTACTATCTGCTGCAATTCTGTTTTCATAGCTAGCTTTAGAGGATTTGATGAGGGATCTCAACTTTTTGTTGGGGCTGATAAGGGAGTTTTTACAGTCTTGGGACTTCACCTTATTCCGCATCAGTTTCCTCCTTCTTTTGTAGAGTTTGTTTAGGGCAGGGGACCACCAGATTAGCTTCTTTTGTTTGGAGGAGAGCATCTTGGTTCTGCTGGGTATGGCGAGATCCATGCATTTGTGTTTGTGTTCGTACAGTGCATTGGTGTATGATTCGGTGATCATGCAACTGATCTCCATTTGCATGGGTGCCGTGAAGTTAGCCACTTCTGTTTTTATGAGCCCAAAGTTAGCTCTGGAGAAGTTTTTCATGGTTAACTTTGCAGGGGGTGGGAGGGGGATGGATTTCCAAGCTGATTAGTTTGTGGTCAGATCTAACCAGGGAGGAGTTGGCTATTGGTGTAGAGCAACGGTCGCCCATGTTAGTAATGACCAGGTCAAGGATGTTACTACCTCTAATGGGGATAAGAACTAGCTGGTCCAGGACATTGCAATTAATGAATTCCAGGAAATGTTGGGCAAGTGTATTGGTACATGAGTAGTTTTTCCATTTAATGGAAGGGTAGTTGAAGTCTCCCAGTATGAGAGTGTTAGGTTGGACCCTAATATTCTCCAGGGTGCTTAGGAATGTGGAGTGAGTCTTGGGACACGGTTGGTGACGTATATCAGGCTATGACCTAAATTGCTGTCTTATCCAGTGTTAGCTGCACCTGAAGTATCTCAGATGAGTTATGTTGGGCTACTAGAATGGAGATGTGCGCATCCTTTATGAATATGGAAACACCACCACCTTTGGAGCTTCGGTCCAAGTTCTGGGGCTGAAAGGTGTGGAATGAGTTATAGCCTGGTATTGCAGGGGTGCTTTCTGCTGCCTTGAACCAGGTGTCTGTTATGGCACAAATGTCAATGTTCTCCATTTTAAGGAGTGCTTCAGGCAAGTGCATTTTGAGATTTAGACTTCTAGCATTGAGCAACATGACCCTCAGATTGCATTTGTTTGTAGCTGTTACAGTGGTAATTTGATCTTTGGAACACTACCTAAAAAAGGCACTATAGTGGTGACAAGAGCCTTGGCCAGTGTCCGGAAGCCCAGGGGTGACAGATGCAGGCAATCTCCGGCAAAGCATCAAGGTCTGTCAGTCATGTCATCCCAGGCAGCCAGATACTAGATCCCCTTAGAATGACACCAGAAACTTAGCCATTTGTTGAAATCAGTAATTTTCTGCTTGTACTGTGGTATCATTCTGGGTGATGGTAGGATGCTGCTCAGGGCTAGGGTCATACTCACCTGGGCTACATAATCTGAGAGCTTCTCCATGTCTTTTTTCATGTTGTCCAGGGAGGTACGTCTCAAGTCATTCACACCCACATGTACAATGACAGAGTCATATTTGTACTTGTTGTTGAGGGACTTGAGTCCGTGCGTTATGCGGCAGATCCTAGTGCCTGACAGGCTGCTGACTGTTACTTTCTCCTTATTCAACCTAGTGAGTGGGACATCAGCGTACCTTACTATTGAGTCACCTATGACTGATGTGTTGGGCATGCTGTTTTGCCTTAGGGGCTTTGGTTGAGTGGCACGCTATTTAGGAGAGGTATATGTCTCGTGATTAGTGTTGTGTTGTGGTGGTTGAGTGTGTTTCAGCCTCTGTGAAGGTGGGTGTGTGGTTTGTGTTTTTATGTGAAAGCAGTGCTGGTGTGTGTTCTGGAGGGGTATGTGTTCCATGTGGTGTGGTGCAAGTGTTGACCTTCTCCTCTTGACTAGCTATTCCGGTCTTGGCGGGAGAGTGCATGGCTTCCAATTTGGATATATAAGTGCATCTCTCGCAAATCTGAGTATTGGGAGGTAAGAGGAGAGGGTTGTCAGTGTACATGAGGCAGTTGCTACATTGCCTCAGGATGCCTAAGTTCACCAGGTTAATAGGAGAATGCACAGGGAACTGACCTTTAGACATGCCTGGAGGGATGGGCGTTAATAATAAGTACTGGAGCTGTTTCCTTGTAGAACATTTAGTGCTTGTAGCACTTTTGTGTGCTACAATAATTGCTACAAGAAGTCTGGTAAAGTGCTAGACTAATAAGCTAGTAAAAGTGCAGGACAGGAGAGAACTAGTAGATCTAAGGGAAAAATTGAAAAGCAGACTTTGACTCTGTACTGGTATATTTCATCTTTCTGCAAATTGGTGCATTCTTAGAGGTAGCATATTTAGAGATTGGGGGTTTTGGAAATGGACTATGGTATCATGGTACAGAGGTCACAGCCCCATGCAAAAATTCTTTCGATTCAGTTCTGAGCTGTTTAATTTTGCAGTGGTCAATTGAGGTGATGGGACATTATGATTATATCACACTTATGTTTTCTCGTTTCGGTTTTGTCAGTGTTGCAAATTAATACTACAGTGTTGCAAATTAATACTACTGTGATAACAAAAAGGGTAGACACTAATGTATAATAGGGAAGCTTGCAAGAATCAAGTAGTTTCTGTGGCTTCTGTCCTGGCCTTCATTGTTCTTTGCAAGCATAGGTACATACTTGCTATACACATGTGCAGTACATCCATCAGCTCTCAACAGAAGAGGTGAAAGACTTAGAGATTCAGGCATTAACTAACCTTCAAAACAATACCAATTTGGTGATTACCTCTGCTGACAAGGGCGGCGCTATTAATGTCATGGATTGGTCCATGTGCTTAGAGGATGCCAAGAGACAATTACTGAATACTAGGTTATATATGAAAATGTTTATAGAGCCTATATATAAATTTAAGAAAGATATAGATTCATTTCTTCAGCTGGCACTAAATGAGGGCATTGTTAGCCAGACTATGATGTTTCATCTGACCGTACCTGACCCCCATCCCACACATTTATACCTAAATAAAGATCCTTACAGACCACAAGGTAGGCCCATTGTTTTGGGTAACTGGTCTCTTACAGAACCTTTATTCTTCCTTGCCAAGTATCTTAAACTGTTATTATGGGCAATTAGAGCTAGGATTCAATCACCACAGAATTTTTGAACATCATATCTGAGCTACAATTAGAACTAGGATGGGTTATGTGCTCTTTGGACGTAACGGCCTTTTACACCAATATACCACATTGGGCAGGCTTGATGGCCTTGGATTATTGGTTAAATCAGGTTTCATTGTATACTCCTGGATTTAATCCATTTCTTTTGTGTCTTACTGAACATGTTCTAACCAAGAACGTTTTCTGTTTTACTGGGGAATGTTATTGACAGGTTAAAGGGACAGTGATGGGTGCTTCTTTTGCACCCATCTATGCTGATCTCTTTATGGACTGCTTGGAAGAGCAACTTATATATGATGTCACCCACAATTTGTTTTTGGACGAGACTGACATCTGACGTAGGTATTTGGATGATTGCTGGATGGTGTGGATGTCAGATATTCTGTATGAAATTTAATTTGTTGAATATATGAATGACAACAAACAGGGCATACATTTTACTTTACATTATGATGTTCGCCACATTACTTTTCTGGATGTTCAGATTTCACGTAGCAGTGATGGCACCTTAAATAGTAATGTTTTTCAAAAATGCTCACAGATTAACTCCTACTTACATGCTAGTAGTCTTCATCCAAAACATATTATCCGTAACATCCCCAGATCACCATTCCTATGTATACGTCAAATGTGTTCCTCTGACCAATCTTATGATCATCAACAGCAGGATTTGGTTAACAGGTTAAGGAACACAGTATTCAAACCAGTAGCTGGGCTTCTAGTCAGAATAGGTGATCTTTGTTAAAGTATCAACATAGGGACCAGAGAAAGAACACAGCATCAGTGAGACCAGATGGTGTCCCGGGCTGTGTCTTACACGAGCTCCAAGAAGAACTAAACCTTCATAGAAAGTCACTGTTCAATCTCAGCCTTATTACAGGATATGTACCCAAGGAATGGCGTACAGCAACAGTGGTGCCACAACAGACCCCAGAAACTATCGCCCTATAAGCCTGACTAGCCTGGTCTGCAAAGCTATGGAGCGTATCATCATGGAAATCATAAACAAAGACATTGGGAACCTCCAGACACTGGATCCTACCCAATTTGTCTTTGTTAAGGGCAGATGTTGCCTCTTGAACCTGGTCGACTTCATTGAAACAGTTACCAAAGTCATAGATGAAGGGAAAGGTAGTCCACACAGCCTACCTGGACCTCGCTAAAGCCTTCGACACAATACCCCACTCGGGCATCATAAATAAGCTCACCAGCTTAAATATTAACCTCTATGTCACAAGATGGGTTGCAAACTGGCTCAGGGATAGAACCCACATGGTCAGAATAATAGATGCCATGTCAGACTCTAAACCAGTTACAAATGGCATCCCACAAGGCTCAGTCCTGGTACCTCTCTTGTTCGGTATATATTTCTCCGAGGTACAGGCTAACACGGGTGGACTATGGCTGACCAAGTTTGCAGATGACTGCAAACTGGGTGCCATAATCAACTCTCCGGCTCACACAAGCATCCTCCAAAAGGGTCTCAAAGAGATGGATAACTGGTGTCAGAGCCATGGCCTAAAGCTAAATGCCAAAAAGTGCATAGTCATCCCCTTTGGGAAAAACAAAGTGCCCACAAATTACCACATAGGTGGTACTCCATTAAGTACGGAAGAAGTAATTAGGGACTTGGGGACCCAAGTAGATAGCAATCTCTCCTTTGACAATCACATTGCCAAAGTGGTTAGAAAGACCTTCTATATAGCCCACCTTATCACAAAAGGGTTCACATCTAGATCAAGAGAGGTCATTGTGCCCCTCTACTCATCACTTATCAGGCCCATAATTGAGTACAATGCCCCGTTTGGGGTGTACCTTACCCGACACCTGCAGCAACTGGAAAGACCCCAAAAGTATCTCACCAAGAGGATCAAGGGGCTCAAACAGATGCCCTATGCAGTTTGGCTAAAGAAACTCCAGCTCTACTCAGTTGCGTACCGCCTACTTAGAGGCGATCTGTGTCTGACGTATAAAGCCATGTCCAACCCGAATTAATGGACATGCTTCACCTCAGGAAATCCAAATCCCTCAGAGCTACATGCTCCAGGGACTTGAACCTCAGCACAGAAATAAATAGGACATGCTGGAGGGACAGATTCACATCCCAGAGGCTCCCCTCACTCTGGAACAAAATCCCAATCCATGTTAGGCAGAGCCCCTCACTGACCCTCTTCAAGAGAAATCTTGATGAGTGGATGGGAGATCGTAAGTTTACCCCTGGGATCTCTTCTGTGTCCCTGCTTGACAGAGGTACAGTAAACTAACCTTAAAAGGGCTACCTTCTGTGACCTACTATACAGAGGCACAGTCAACTAATCTAAAAGGATGGCGAAAGCCAAACACACTCTGGATAGGCTTATAAATGCCCTAGGGCAGATAGCCTAGTATCAACCTATGAACCTATGAATAAGACCATTAGATTAATTACTAGCTTTGGTCGCAGTACCTTCGACTTTATTGATGTTATACACAAACATTGGGATATTTTACTTTTGAATGACAGGTTGTGTGACATATTAACTTCTAGATGCCTTTTTTCATTTTGTAGGGGCAAAACATTGGGTGCTTTTCTTAATCATTATATAAATAAGAATTAAATCCATTTTTGACCTGTACATCAAACTATGATTAATGGAGGGCTACTACGGGTTATGACTCATGTGGCCATTGTTCCCTTTGTAAGTAAGTTCTAAAATCAAAATAGTTTACTAGTAAAAATGCATCCAAGGTTTATGACATCAGGTTTTTGCTAAATTTTAGCACTGACTGGGTCATTTATTTTGCAACATGTTCTTGTTCTGCTTTCTGTGTGGGACAAACTTCTCATTCCTTGAGAATACATATTTCTGAACATATAAGTGATATAAGAAATCAAAAATTGTCTAATGCCCATTACAAACATTCTATTAAAAATCCCACAGCACAATTTATGTTTGTCATTATTGATACAATTGAGGGGGACAGGAGAAATATAATTGGTTGGCATGACATATTAAATAGGAAGGAAAACTTTTGGATTATTAAGTTAGGCAGTTTATTTCCTCCGGGTCTTAATGCACATTTGTAAATCTCCATTCATAATGGTGCTTTGGGGACGAGTTACTATATAATGTATTCAGGTATGTTTGTTCATTATTCAGTGATGAAGGCTTGTATGCCGAAATAGGTTTGAATATTTTGCTATTAGATGTACTGTTGCATGTGCTTTTGGACTGTTTATATTAAAGTATTGTGTTCCATTTTATAGTGCTGGCCGGCTTTTTTTCATCATGCAATGACATTATTTAATAAAAGTTAAATAATTTCTAATCCATATCTGGATATATAGCAATGAAGGGTTTACCTTGGATGGCTTTAATTACTCAGGCTTCGCCTTGTCATCAAAGCACACAAAGCATGGTTAAATCCTGAATTACCTTCACCCAGTTGTAGATTATTGCTAAATTATCCTTCCAGGTCAATCATACTTTCTAAGCTGTTGACTGGCTAAATTTCACTTTGTCAGTGGTTGGTTACCATACTACTATTTATAGAGTTTTATTATGCTTGGTAAAATACTTTTTTTATCTGAGACTGAATTTATGTTTGTTATCCTTGAAGGTTAGCCTTCATAACTACATCAAACTTGGGTGTAGCTTTTTCAGATTATGTTTATTGTTTACATTATTTAAATGAGTCTGTATAAAAAGCTGTTGAGTGAGCTAAAACTGTAATACTCTACCCACTGTAGACAAATGCATGCTGCTGAATTTATTTTAATAGTAGATATTTAACAATCAAGCATATTTTCATTCAACAGAAAACAGTGCATGCTTTTTATCAGAAAAATGCATGTGGTTCTCTGTTTAGCTATTGCATATTAAGAGAGTGGTGCAGAGACCAACAGCTAGCAACCAAGTTAATTCAGGTGATTTATATGTACAATGAAGGGCAATACTGATAAAGTAACTAACAGTGAATTTAAAATCTGAGAACAGTGATACAATGCAAATGCAACTGAATATGAAAGGATACTTATAGGATATTATGTTGGGTGACTCTACAGGTAATTCTTATGATATGGACTAGTTGTGGGCGGTTCAGTATAAAAATGAAGGTATATTTCTGTTGTAGAGTAAGTAATTATGCATTTTTATCAAACAGCAGAGTGGAGTTCTAATGAACTGGGTTGTTTTCAGCACCATATGGTAGATTCTGTCCTTGAGTAGTAATTTGTGATACTTTTTCCAGAGGAGGATCATTTCTTCTTAAATATTTACAGTGCTAATGAAATATAAGACTGAGTCTAATTTCATGTATGCCAGTTAGTTGATTGAGCCAATATTTGTGATAAATGATTCATTTTAGTACATACTGAGTATCGTATGATAGCCACTGTCTCCAGAAAAAAATGCATAAAAATGGCAGGTTTTTTTTTTTTTTTTTTTTTTTTACATATGCTGATGGACATTTAAAAAATAAATAAATATAGGCATTACAGTATTCATTTTCATAGCCACTTGATATAGGCTGCAGTTCCATCCTAAACCACTGTCACTGCAAGTGTAATTAATGTCTTGGGTAATGTTATGACATTTAGATGTCCAAAAGTCTCAGTAGGCATACTGAAGAATTCTATGCACGTCTTTCTGTTTATCTTGCTGTTAGTTGCATTTACATGCATGCATATATACCACAGTTCATTTAACTATTTATTATAAGCAACTAGTCTTATTACTGTATTGTACTAAGTACAATAAATACAAGAAGATACATGTTTCAGTTAATAAATACACGAAGATAACTGTTTCAGTTAATAAATGCATGAAGATAACTGTTTCAGTTAATACACTTTACTCTCACATTTTCTTTTCAGATCTACAAGCATATAACACAAATATTGTCAGCTGTCTATGGCAAATACCCAAAGCTTGTTTATGCACACTTACATTTATACCAGAAGGTCTGGTATTTTTCTCAAAGTCTGATGTAATACAGTTCTTTCTTTGTATAACAGTTTTTCTTTGTTCTTCTAATTTATGACTTGTCCTTGATTTAAGCTCGGTGGTCCAAGGAAACACAGATATCTGAAATGTGGTGTTCCAGCACTATCAACTTTATCTGGCTTGATGTTACGTCCCTTTTCTTTGCTGATGTCCTTCCAGCTGCCATCTGCGCAGTTATTTTTACAGACTTTGTTTCTCAATAACATACTCCTTTACATGGATGCCAAATTTTAACTATGTTATGCCAGCATACTTGCTACTCACTTATTTTTCAGCATTTTATACTATTTCTAAGTTAACCCTTCATGTTTCATATTATTCTTGCAGCTTTTATTCAAGCTAATAATCATGCTAGCAGTAGTTTGAAAAGACAATGTATAGAACAGAGTATTCTTTCACATACCTCATGTCAAAGTTTTTTCTACTAGCATGTTATGTATTTTAAACACTGCTAATGTTTTTACTAGTGTGTCATGCATTTTAAACACTATGCAATAGCAGTCTCAGAGTAACTCAGCATGTGGCACACTAGCCTTCGGTGTAAAAATTTAGAAGGCCGTGGGTTGTTTTCCCCTACCAGTTAGTTGTATTAATTTTCCAATACTAGTACTGCTGTTCAGAATAAGGGGGAGGGGTGCTACATTCCTGAGTCTGTCATCCTTTGGATGAGATGTTAAGACTAAGGCCTGAGTTAGTGTTAGCTCAGGTAGTTATAAAAGGTTTCATGCCACTTATCGAAAAAAGCAATGAGTGAAGTTCACTGCTGCCCTGACCAAAGATCCCCTAGTCAATATGAATATCTCCTTGGATCTGTCCTGAAAAGAGCCTGTTGACATAGTGGGACTAACCTGATCAACAAAGTGTAAATAAATAAAAATATGGCAAAATGACTATAAACAAATTGAGAGGCCTATGCATCAAAAGCAAAAGTTATGCATGTAACCCTTCACAAGTTGTACTTGGTCATAAAATTAAAATGACAGGAAAAACATTACAAGAAAGTGGAGGAAACCTTCACATCCACAATTTGAAGAATGTCTTGTCTCTTTGAAAGACATTGCTATTAAAGAAACAACTAAGAAGAATAGAACTTTTCCTAACAATCTTTAAGACAATCCTTGGTTGAAAGTATTAGCCCTCACTGAAATTTAATCACAGCTTGTGTCATTTACCTATAATATGGTCTTGGGCAATCTTTATATATCGTAAATAGTTTGTTTATTTAATTTGTTTTTTTTTTTATTTATTTTAAATTTGCCCTGTTATATTGAATTAGTAAAATTTAGTTAATAACTTAATGCTTCCTGTAAATTTTTAAAAAATAATAACATATTTTGAGTAAAAAACAAAATAAAAATACGAATTTTGAATGCACAGTGGTCTAGACTCTGTGTATTATTTTACTTGCTAAATCACATTTGGTTGCATTTGATTGGTAGAGATATTGTGGATTACCACTCATGAATACAGAAGATGTTTCTCTTCACTTTTATGTAATACACACAATAAGCAAGAATCTGCTTTACCTTGTGTTTCTTAGAGTTTTTATTCCTAAACTTAGTATTAATTAATGTACAAAAAATAATCTGACCCTTTTTTGAGTATTAACACTTCTTTCTCAAGTAAATCCAGATGACACTCTGCAAATTCCTTGGATACTAAAGTTTGTTATGTCTAGAAGAGGCACATATTTTGTTATAGCATTAATATCTGGTTAGGATCTACATTCTTATGTAATATCATGTGCTCACAATTGTTGAGGTTTTGGTCATGAGGGTGAAGCTTAAGTGGACAAACATGGTTGAGTGAGTATATTTATATCATAATACATGTTATAATCTTGCATTTATGATGTTATCCAGTGGTTAGGGTATTATCAACATTTTTTGCATGTACATGAGTATTGTAAAAATGCATTTCAGTTTTTACACTTATTAATGTTCATATGTTATTTTCATTTTTTTCTTAATTACATGAGGAGATGGGGAAGAATATTTTGGAAGAAAGTTAACATTTTATTAGTTGAATATAGCCCTAAAATGTTGTTTCCATTGTTGACATACCAGTGGTTTAAGGAAGCTTGAATCAAGTTCTGGCATCCCCTCTCTCTGGGCCAGCAATCAAAGAGCCTGAATCCTCACCATTGGCACTGGAGAAGAACGTTTACTTGAAACAAAAATGGATATATGCAGTATTTCCAGATGCAGCTGTCTTCATCAAGCACAATTTCCCTCAGGAGCACACAGGGAACACACTCAGCCCAGGGTCTTGATCTCTCTCTGTCTCTCCACAAGTCCCCAGTAAGACTCCCCACTGGCACAGCTGTAAAGTTAAGTCCTCAGCGAAGTGTCCAAGCCAAGTCCTCCAGCACCCTCTCTGTGAAACTAGTGCTTCATGTCCCTGCTCCAAGTAGCTGACACACACAGACACACACACACACACACACACACACACACACACACACACACACACACACACACACACACACACACACACCTGGGAAAGGCTGGCATAGATCCACTAGCCATGCTCCCTTTTGCCCAGACTGTAAGGTAGTTACACTGCCACCAGACACCCCAAGTCAGCTATTCTAAGGCTCTTTCAAGCATACCCAATTATACTGAGTTAAATTAATATTAATACAAATGGTAATGTTGACCAAAAAGCCAGGCTTTCAGGAGTTGTCACAGTGCCACAATGGATATAAGTACTCCTAAAGGTTAAATGTTATGTAAAGGACCAGCTACAATGAAACGTTTAAATATATTTAATAATAAATAATAAAAAGCATGAAAATGCTAATAAACACCAGAGTTTCAGTCACAGGAAATATTAAAAATAACAGGTGGACAGGTTCACACAGTTACAGAAAAAACAATACTTAACTAATCTCACCATATTTTCCTGACAGATGTAAAGAATTATTATTCCCTGGTTACTTAATAGAGCAAGGCAAGATGAAGTAGGTGAGAGATACTTCTTTGTCAGGATGCCAAAATAGACTGCTCCGAGACTTCAGTCTCACCTAGTATTAAACATTATTTTTAATGATGGATTACAGAATGACATCAAATACATCTGGTCATCTGACTTCTGGTTCCCATGCAACTCCCCATTGTTACAAACTGCCAGGATTCAGCACCTATGTATCAATAATACACAAAGAGAGCCTTGCTAAGATCTGCTGCAACTTCTGGAAGACATAATACAATTTCATACCTCCTCCCTTCCAGAGTAGCAATTAGTTCACCCCAGTGACAGTGCAAAAAGTTTCCTAATACAGGCTTTTTGACTCCGGCTGCATTGAGAACTGTAAGCTAACATCTTTATGGCCTAGGCCCAATAATTTAATTTCTTACTATTTTCCAAAGTCAGGTAGCTTGAGATTAAGTTCTTGTTCTCCAGTATCCTCTGTTAATAAAGTTAAACAGTTACAATAATACATGTATATTTCTTCTTATGTCCAACAGGGAGCACTGCTGGTACATTTTTAACACAACAACCAGCTTTACAAATACATTTTCAGCACAAGCATCTGTACAAATCAATTTGATATTCAAATAGCATGTAATTCTTTACTAAATTCCAGCTAGCTGTGCTGGCATATGTTATACTTCCACTGCCCTACTTCTCCTGGCATAGTTGGCAATACCTCACATCATCACACAAGTATTCTTCTGCTTTTTAATAATGAACTTGATTGGATTATTGCTGTTGCCATTTACATTATCCCTTTCCAGAAGCATTATGTTAGGATTAAATGCAGACTGAAGGGGTAGAGCAATGACTGGTGACTAACAGATGGTATTTTTAGTAAAATTGCAAACTTATCACTCCTGACCATAAACCTCTAAGCAAGTAAATTCTTCTTTGCATGTCTCCAACCAAGCTATGTCATTACTTTTAAAATAATACTTCCAGCCTGTCTCTGTGTAAAATCATGGAAGTGATCTGCAATTTGAAGATCAATTAAGATGCTATTTATTAAGTGATGTAGTACATTAAGTGATGTAGATGTAATTATGTTGTATTAAAAGGTATCTTGACTTATTTTTTAAAATCCCACTTAGGGAGGTAAAGAACATGACAGCACTTTCTGTTCAGTGGATATGGAAGATACACTTTTAAATATTTAAAACCACGAGCACATTGTGAGTTATATGTTAAGAACAGAAGATGCAGACAGCAAACCAGTAAATCCCGCAAAAACTCACACCAGGTGTAGTGAGTTATATGTTAGTATTTTCATTGTTTGCCCTTTATTTTAAACAATCTATTTGGTTGATTTTATTTTAATAACTAGCACTAACATATAGAATTGGATAAATGATAAGCTTTCTGCATGCCTCTGTGACACAGAAGGATAAAACTAAAGCCTGACCATAATCCAGACAACTCAGCTTTGAGTAGCAGATCAGACAATAGAAAGGCCAGACAGCAAGGTTGGTGTGAGTGGCTGTTCTCAGCTTGCCCATTTGGTAGTGGGGATACTTTGGCTGTTCCTGGTTAGCCAGTGCTTGAACAAAAATAGCCCTGATTATGTCCATTTCCTAGGGTGATGTCAGCCTAAAATCTCAAGTTGGTAACAGTAGCTCTCAGGAGGCACATATGTGGGAGCATGCACACATAAGTGGCAGAGCACAGGATACCCTTTGGCGATCAAGTGATGATGTCACCATCTGGGTTTGGGTATGGAATATTAGAAATGTTCTTATAGCCCAATTCCAGTAAAATATATGATTGCTAATTGAGAGCAAGTATTGATTGTTGCTGGCAGAGATAGGAACAGGCATTCTGAGGTGCCAGTTTGGGGACAAGGCAAATCTACCTGTACTAGAGGTTGTACATGTCCAAGAATGAGGACATCTTGTTCTTGGGGGCAAGCCAGACTCACCTGGGTTAAATTATGTGTTGTCTGTTGTCTGGGGATATGTGTATAATGGTCACTTCAGGGCTCTTTTGCTGACCTCTGCTCAAATAACAGTGTTTACCCTCTGTATAGGGTAATATTGAGGATGGAGGCATGGGCACAGTGCACCCCCTTGGCATCTTGAGCAATGGCTTCATTTGGAAACTCTTTCTTGACACTGGCTGAAATTCCATGTGGAGGGGAATGAAAGGGCCATGTCCTATTGGGTCGAGGCTTGAAGACTGTCAGGCATAGGGACAAAAAAGCTCCTAACTTGACTGTATATCAGCTTGTTAGTTAAGTTGCAGATCCAGCCAACAATTATTCTTTTTTTCTGCCACCTGCCACTAGAACTGCTTCATATTGCTAACATCCCTTCACACTTCTTCATGTCTGTTTAACATGGTAATCATTTGCTGAGACAGCTACCAATCTGTCATAAGCTCACATGCATTAATTTGCTATTTTTTTTGAGCTGATGTAACACCAGAGGCTAATATGTTTATTAAGGGGTACAAGAAGTTCGCCCCATAGCATTCATAGTTTTCATTTTTAAGTTATTAATTGACACATTTATGATGTGGGTTTTCAGCAAAGTGATCTATGCAACAACCCATTAATCTGCTGGCTTCAAAGATATATTTATTCTGGGTTTTTTCAGAAGTTCCTTTCATTAATTTCATATCATGCTGTTTTTCTTCAGCAAGTTACCACTTTTGATAGAAAATAATATGTTTTGTAACTTTACTATTTCCCTTGAGAAGCAAATTCCTGTCATAACTCCTACTTTGTCTCTTCTCAAATTGCTTCCTGAAATAAATCCCACACTATTCTTTCTGGACTCCCTCAATCTTTTTTTTTAATCTGGTCTCCAGAGTTACATATGTGTAACAGATGGTACAGACTAGAGAATGTATGCTTTGTGTGACCCAATATCTCCACTTTTGTTCAGTCTGCTTTCTCAAATAGTGCAGAATTTTCCATTTATTTTTGTAAATGGTAGTGCCATATGTCCCACTTTGTTCTCTTCTATTATCATTGTGCTATTTCTGTGCAGTACACTGTACTTATTTGTATTCAATTTAAATTACTAAAGCTGCAATAACCCATCCAGTCTCATCAAACTGCTTTATAACCTTGCCTTTTTTCTAATTGTTGGGGCCCTAATTTAGACTGCAGCATTGCTCAAGAATAAATATACTTCTTTCACTGAATTGTTAGCTGCAAAAATGATAAGAGAGTACCTTTCTTAGTTATCACTGTTTTATGTGCCATCAGAAACCATGCGTTTTATAATGGTTGTAATATATCCAGTTTCATTTGGATGGAAAGCCTGCTGATGTCTCCTTTGTTCTATAACATGTTGAATTATGCTTTTTGTGGGTGTCTACCAAACTTTTTGTTTACATTTAAGCAAATGTGTCACCTTGTTTTTATTGCACTACTGAATACAGGAGAATTTCAGAAAGGTCTGGATTTATCTGCAAAGATATTACAAAAGTAGGACATCTCATTACAGCCGTATCAATGGTATTTGGTTATGCTACATGACTGAGGTGTCCACTGGACCTAGATCACAAAGTGGAAAGTAGGGCATTTGAAACTAGGAGATTCCAGAAATGAGAAGTATAACACAAAATGTTAGTAATTCTAAGAATGAAAGGTACTATATTGATTCTTAGTAATTTACAAAATGAGAGGTACAACACAAAATCATAGGTATTCACAGAATGACATGTGCAAGATAGAATCTTAGGAATTTGCAAAGTAAAAGGTACAAGATGGAATCCTGGGGATTCATTAAATGAGTAATACAACACAGGATCTTAGCAGTTTACAAAACAAGAGGTAAAACTTTGAATCTTAGCTGAGAATACCATTGCTTGTTGAGTCTGAGCATAGTATTGTGTCATTGTTTGTACGCAATACAAGCAAAACACATGCATGTAGTAGCTTAACAAATACATGCAGCAGGCTATGTCTGCTCTCTTCAGATACATCTACTTCCAACTCATAAATTTCCACTTAATTTTATTTTAAATTTAACGCTACATCTGAGCGCTCTCCAAACTGCCCAAGCAAATATAGTCAAGTCAACACAGCATCACTTTTTGTAGAGGAATTGACATGCTGGTCAAGAGAAGGTTGTGTTATGCTTCCATACTGCTTAAGGTAACTCTAAGAAGTCAACCATTTATTATTCTTGGGCTGTTCATTTGGAGCCTTCTCTTTGAATCGCATTTTGTAGTTGAGGACTGTTGTAGCTTGGGACAGTCCCTGATAGGCATCCTTGCTGTACTTCTGTGTCTGGTACTACAGCTGGTGAACTTTCCACATTTGGGTCTATTGTTTGTACTTCTCCTTGGAAACTATACTGCTGCAATGTAACAAGCAAATTATTGTATTGTACTGAGGCCTAATGTTGCATTTTCTTCTGAATATACATTTCTTTTTCCACATTTTGTTACACTGAATCTGTACTCTCTGGAGATCATATGTTGATCTGTTTTATATTCATTTTTCCTTTTTCTGACTATGCTGACATTGTCTTGGAGAAATTATGCTTCCATATAGTTGACTCACATTGAGAGACTTTTAGGTTTGACCTTAAAGGTACTCTATTTCATACATCAATCCCTAAAGGATACATCTGAGTACTCGTCTAACCTCTTCATTCAGTCTAATGTATTTTCAAACACTGTCTACCTGTTTCTTGTGAATAAGGTAGCAGTTTAAGCCATGTATGGAATTCAGTAGTGTACTTCCTATGGCAACCTGCCCTTCACCATGTCTTGTACAGCCAACTTAGTTAAAGCCTGGTTGTACTTAGATGACTGAGGTGCCCACTGGGCTTGAGTCACAAAATGGGAGGTGCAGCACTGAATCTTAGGCATTCACAAAATTAGAGGTGCAACAGTTAATCTTAGGGATTCACAAAATTATAGATGCAACAGTTAATCTTAAGGATTCACAAAATTATAGATAGAGTATATTCTCTGTTATGCCCCGTTCCACTTAAGTGGTCACATCTTCACAGAAATCTGAGTGAACTGTATTGACTTTTGACATAATGTGCAATACTACAGCAGTAGTACCCTTAAGCACCTGTTAGATCTCTTGTTTTTAATGGGATACTCTCTCAGCAGTGGTGGTGCTGCAGTAGCATTGTCACCTCACAGTAAGACGTTGCCCTGTTTGATTCTCAGCTAAAGCGTCTTCTGTGTGGTGACATGCGTGAATGGACGTACCTTCGTTGAAGGTTGTGTGTCAGGGCTGGCAACTCGGTACGTAAAAATCTGCTGCCAATCATTAGCGGACCGGAGTTCCGCTGTGGCGACCCCTAACCGGGAAAAGCTGAAAGATACAACAACTCTCTCAAAATATATAAAGTTTCTCACACCAAACTTGTTGTGTCAGTTATTGTTCATACATTAAGTTGTTTTATAGCTAAAGGAAAAAAACAAACACAGCTCTAATTGTCTATCATTTTGCCATGTTTTAATAGTAAACAACTGATGTCCTTCCATATCGCTTTTGCATTATTCATCACTGAAGGGATCTCCTGCCAAGGATAGCCCAACAGTTGGTCAGTATACCAAAGCCTTTGGATTTTTATAGGAGCTGTACATCACACATATGCTCCTTGCATAAGGCAGTAAGGTGAAGTATGGACGCAGATGCACAGAACATCTTTGCCGCCAGTCCAAACACCATTTTCAAATTACAGTCCGAATACCCATCTGCTGTGTTGTTTACTAAATTATCTTAAGATAAGTGCCCCTTTAGGTTTTTTCTTCTCTATTTTTCTCAGTATTGTAGTGTTCATGTCGTCCAAGAAGGGAAAGTGTCAGTGTGGGAGGCAGATTCCCCATAAAGGCTGTAATAACCAGTGTCTTTTTTACCTAGATGCTTGTCATGACTATGCACAGTGCTCTATCAAGTATTTGTCCCTAAGGCCCTCTATAGTCATTTATCTTCCCTCTCTATATCTGTTGAGAATCAGCATCTTAAACTATTGACTCAGGGTGCTATGGCGGAATCCTTGCTTATTGAGGGAGAGCCGTCTCCCAAGAAGAAGACCAAATATTCAAGGTCTGATCCAGTTGCTGTCCAGCCTCCACTGGACATCTCTCTCTAGAAGCTAGTAATAGCCCTGAAGAACATCATCCAATGCTTGCATCAGATTCCTCTGTCACAACCCCGTCAGAGTCTGGCATGGATCCGAGTTCTCGCTTGTCCTCTGAGCCTTTTCAAATGTCTGCTTCAGACATTGAGGGGGAATCACAGTTGATTATTTCCAAGGACTCAGTGGGATTCCTCATATCTGAGTTCAGGAAGAGATTCCTACTATGATCAAGAGACTGAGCCACCGAGGGTTGTTAGGGTGGACATCCCATTTAAGAAAAAACAAAAGACCAAGCATATCACTCCTATTGCTAAAGATCCTCAGCAAGAATGGCAGGATTTACTCAAGGCTTTTATAATGTCTTGATGGCCTTGAAGCCTCCTAAAGGGATGTGAATCCCTGCTTCTCCTTGGACTTCCATGCCTGTTAAGAGGCCAAGGGAACCGGATTCCTCAGATGGGGACCTACATTTTGGGGAAGAATACCTTGCATACTCATCTCAAATTCCTTCTGCTCTTGACTTTATTTCAGAGGAAGAGAATTATTTAAGTCCAGATTCCCCATTGGAGGAATTATCCTTTGGGGATACTGTTGTTGGTATGATGGAATACTTTAAGTGGGATTGCTCCCAGGTCTCTGACATCCAAAAGAGATACTATGAGCTTTACAGATGAAGTCTTCTGTAGTTCCTCCTGTGTTGGTAGCACTTCTGGACACAGTCTCTCCTGCCTCTGTAGCTCCTGACCCTCATTTCCTGACCCCTAAGAAACTAGGCAGGTTCTGTTAGGTGCCTGAGGACTACAAGTTCTTGTGTAAATGTCTTTCTGCTGACTGTTCTTTGTTTTCAGTCTCATCTGATAAGCCTTCTAAACTTTTGCCACCTTCTAAGCTTCGTCCTTCTAATAAGCATTCTAGAGTTAAGGAAAGGTTGGGTAAAAAAGTATATACTGCTACCACCTTGTCATTTTGGGCTATTAATTACCAAATCCACATGCTCAGGTATGTCTTGGCTGTCCTTTCTCAGGTAGCTAAGGTTGTATCTGACCTGCCTGATTCAGAAGGGAAAGCTTCAGCTCTTTCCCTGCTTGGGTCCACTTCCCAGTTTGCTTGTTGCTCCATAAAATGCAGTTATGATTTTGCTGATGCCTCTCCCAGGGCTACTGCTTTTGGTTTTGTGATGAGGTGTTATTCTTTGCTTTGTCTTCAGGACTACAGGCTTTGAGGGATACAGATATTCCCTTTTCTAGATTACCTGCTTATTCAGGCTCCCTTTCCCAGCAGATTTCTACAACACCTTCACTTTAACACTTGTCTTTTACAGGGTCTGGATTTTGTAATCAATCTCAAGAAGTCATTGCTTACACCCTCCCAGAGTCATATTTTTCTTGTTTGTAGGATTCAGACAATTCCCATCTTGATCCCTATTTTTACTCCCAAGGTTTTGTCTCTGGCAACCTTCTCGGTCTCTTCTTCCTCTGTCCTCTCTCACAGCCAAGAAATTTCTCAGAATTCTGGGGTTTATGACTTCCACTATTCCTATGCTTCTTGCCAGGCTCCATAACAGGAAACTTCAGTGATACCTCAAATCAGTTTGGCTTCAGCATTGCTGCCCTCTGGAGTTCCCTGTTCCTTTGCTTCCTTGTATGAAGCTCGAGCTCCAGTGGTGGATTCAGCAAATTTCTCTCAGTCCAGGACTGCCCTTTCATGTTTTGGTTCCTTCCCAAGAACTATACACAGATGCCTCAGACATGGGGTGGGGTGCTTCTTGTGTCCCTTTGAAAGATTAGGGTCTCTGACCTCTTCATCAGAGGTCTGAACATAGTGTAAAATAGATGAGGGCTCTGCTTCTGGGTCTGCAGGCCTTGCATTCCCTTTTTCTCCCAGGCCCTCTGAAAATCTTTACAGACTATACCGTATAAGGTCTTATCTCCTTTGCGGGCTTGTTCTTCAGGTCTGGGATCTGGCTATTAGTTATCAGGTGACTCTTCAGGCAGTTTACATTCCTTCATTGCACAGTCTAGTGGCAGACTGTCTAAGCAGGTCCATAACACAGGCTTACGAATGACTGCTTCACAGAGATGTGTTTTCTGGACATAAGTTCATCAGTGAAGTATTCCTCAGATAGATCTTTTGCCTCCCCTCAGAATAGACAACTTCCTCTATTCTGTTCAAGACTACCAGTCCTCTGGCTTGGAAAGTGGATACCTTGTCTTTTCCTTGGAAGGGAAAGCTTTTGTTTGAGTTTCCTCCCCTCCCTCTACTGCCAAGGGTTCTGCACAAGATCAAGCAGGACTATCCCAAAATCTTGTTGATGACTCCCTTTTGACCCAGACAGCACTGGTTCCCTCTTCTTTTTTCACCACAAGTTATCTCACCTGCTGGATCTTCTCACACAAGACAACTGATCTCTTCTCCATCCTCAACTGTCCACTCTTCAAATGACACTGTGGGTGATAGGGTTTTCATCACTTTTACACACCTCTTTTCTGAGGACGTGCTTTGAGTTCTGCAGGAGGCCAAGAAACCCACTACCAGAAAGTCATATGTGTCTGAATGGAAAAAGTTGTTTGTTTGGTGTCTCTCTCACCATCGGCATCCCTTTTCAAGAGGGGTTCCTCTGGTTCTCTCTTTTATGTGATCTGCTCCATGCTAGTTTGGCATATTCTTCAGTTAAAGATCACCTTTCAGCTATCACTATCTCTGCTTGTATACTCTTGAACTCTCCTGTGGCCTCCCGTATTGAAGTCAAGCAATTTCTTAAAGGCATCCTTCATATCAGGCCATTGGGAATGCCTATTCCTCCTCCTTGAGACCTCAGTTTTGTTATTGAAAAATTGACTCTTTTTGAACCTGCTAGTTTAGCTTTTGTACTTGGAATCCTATTGAACTGCTGGCTCTTACCTCTTCCAAGTGAGTGTCTGATCTTTAGGCTCTTTTGGCCATTCCTCCTTTTTAAATTTTTCACAGAGACAGGATGTCTCTTCACACTAATCCTTCTTTTATGCCCGAGATGGTTAATGAGTTGCCCTTTAATCAGTCTATTCAACTTCCTTCCTTTCTTTCCTTCTTTGCAATCTGCCAGTGAGAAGGTTCTGCATGATAGTTCAGATATTATTTGCATAAAACAAAGGTTATTCGCAAATTTCAGCAACTTTTTGTTTCTTTTCATTCTAGGACTTTTGGTTTAGCTGTTTCCACGTAAACCATCTCCTCCTGGATATCTAAGGCCATTTCCTTTTGTTATTCCTTTCATGGCAAATGTCTTTCTTCTTCTGTAAAAGTGTGTTCTTCTAGGGTAGTTGTTTCTTCTGGTGCCTTTTTTAAGGATTTGGACACCAGTTCCATCATTGAAGCGGCTGCTTGGTCCTTTGTGCATAGTTTTACTTTTTTTGTGTCTTTCGACTTTTCCCGGTTAGGGGTCGCCACAGTGGAACTACGGTCCGCTAATGATTGGCAGTAGATTTTTACGTACCGAGTTGCCAGCTCTGACGTACAAACTTCAACGAAGGTACGCCTATTCACGCATGTCTCCACACAGAAGACGCTCTAGCTGAGAATTGAACAGGACAACGTCTTACTGTGAGGTGACAACGCTACTGCAGCACCACCTCCGCAGTTTTTGTTCATAGTTTTACTAAGCATTAAAAAACTGGATGTTGTTTCCAGGGCCAGAGCAGGTATTGCCAGGGCTATTCTGCATGGGTTTGTGGAGGGTTTCTCTGTGCCTTCCTCCTTCCAGACTTCCGCTTGAGCTCTTGTACTCTTCCTGCAATGAAGACTATTGCAACAGTGATATGGAAGGATATAGTACAGTTGTATAAAATATTACCATAATAATAGATGCCCTTCTCTTCACTGTTTCTGTATTCAGTCCCTTCCTCCACCCCACCCCCCCCCCCTCGGTTATGGCTCTTTCTACAGTCTTTTGTTACTCTCCTGGCCAAGAGGTTGTCACTTCCTTTCCCTTCCCTTCTGAACTTTTTTTTTGTAGATGTCCATATTCTACATTGCTCGTGAAGGTATTTTATTCCTCCTGGGGCTATTCAGTTCTGAGTATCGCATCCGTACGTCACCTTTATGCTCTGCACCCTGCATGGGGGGAGCATATGTATGACGTTCGGCACCTGTAAAATCCAAAGATTTTGGTATACTGGCTACATGTTGGGCTATCCTTGGCAGGGGATCCCTCCAGTAAAGAATACTGCAACAGTGAAGAGAACTGCTTAGGGCTGGACTTCTGCTTAAGTGTTTAAACATGGCTATTTTCCATTCTTCCTGTACTATACTTTTGTAAACGTTTAATGAAAGACTAATTCACCAAACACAGACTAGCTTATCTACTACAGATGCTAGTACTCCGAAAAAAGGCCTGTTATCTGTCCTTTCTTCATTCATTCTCAGATTTTTTTAAGGCACTTTAGCACCACAGTAAGAGATACTAACATCATATGAAATGGGCCTCCTTAGGGCCTTATACCATAATCTCGTTCCTGCATTTCTTTTGAGTGATTTAACATAACATTGACAAAGGTTGTCTTGTTGCTACTTTGATTGCAGCAGTTACGGTCTCACAGTTGCCCATTTTCATTTTGTTAAGTTGTGCTTATCCTCAGTTGTTAGGGCTATACGTTTATTTAATGTAGTGCATAAATTGATATCCCCCAGAAATGTAATTACTGTGTTAAGCTCCTCTGTAACACAGTATAGTTTCAAATGGTGTTTGTCAGTTAAGAGATGCTATATATTCTTTTGAAATAAATGGCTGATATTTGGATGGGTTTCTTCTAATTTTTTGACAAGGGAGAGTTCTACTGTTGTACTAATTAAGATATCTTGTAGGCATTTATGGTTTGCAGTATATTTTTGTTTCAAAACAAAAATGTGCACTGAAGTGGCTTTCAGAGAATTTAGTCTAAATTACGTAAATTTTGGTATTCTTAATTATCTGTTCAAGGGCTAGGAGGGTCAATATTCATGTGACTTGGACTAGTAGTTATGCAGTGCAGTGAATATTTGCCAAATAACTTTATCCCACAAACCCAGGGAGTGAGATGAAGTCCACCATAATGCCCAGTTGATAAGTACTCTCATTTGTATAGGGAAAAATTCTTCCATGTCTGAAGAACACAAGAGAATGTACTGAATGGGTTACATATTATGGTCTGTTAATTGCATGACAGCACAGTGGTTGGTATTGTTACCCTAAAGGTCAGATGTCTACTAACTTTATGTTATGGTCTTTGTTGTATTTGCACATTTTCCACTGTATGTGTTGGCTTTTTCATTGGTTACTCTCATCTTCTCCTACCTTCTCAAAACGTATTGGATGATTAGTCCACTCACATTACATTTACATCTGGCCTTGTGATCTATGCTGTGAGTGAAAAATGTTCACAAACATCTGTTCACTTGCTTAGCTTAAAACAAATTTTGACTGTACAGATGAGCTGGAGTACTTGGTTTTAAATATGCATGTATATTTTAAATAGGTCATGTTGCTGGCTTGAGGTCCATCATGCTAGGTTTGAGTCCTATTATCAATAAAATTACCTATATGAGTGTGATGAAATGTCTTAACACAGAATTGTAATGAGCACAGTATGCCTTAGTTCTGGGGCATATCTTGAGATGTTAAGTTGTCTATCTCGCCTTCATTCTTGCTGGATGGGTTCAGAGCCGATCCTCGGCTCCGACTTGGCATACTACTAAAGCTCAAGAGCTATTTACTGGCTCGAGACCTCCCCATATCCCACAATGCTAGGTGTCAGATACCCAGATCTCTTTTGGCACTTCAGCTACGAGGTTGCGAATTTACTGGCTCCAGGTCGTATAAATCTTTTCTTGTATTATTACCTTTATATTGTCTTATTTTTAGATAATCCTTCCCTGTTAGTTTAAGTAGATTGTGTACCCCTTGTTATCCCACTCAGAAACTTGTTTTTGTTGTTAGAGAGTTCCCCCCCCCCTTGTTAGGGTAGTGTTAGGCCCTGTTTAGCCACAATTAGTTAGTCTTGTATATTTGTATATTTTTATTAGTAGTAAGGTAGTTGTGTGGTTATAGTTGTATGGTTATTATTAGTGTTAGTTTTATCTAGTGCGTGTGTGTGTGTGTGTGCCTTGATTAAGCACTAGTTATTTTTTCCCCTTTGGTATCCCATTACCAATATGTCTAAAGATACCAAAGTTTCAGGTTTCAAGAAGTGTGACTCGTGCTGTCAGAAGATGTCTCTGACAGACTGTCACACTTCTTGTGTTTATTGCTTGGGTCCCCTACACCTGCAGGACTCCTGCTCGGTCTGCCATGCCTTCAGCTCGAGAGTCCTGCAGGAGCATAGGAACAAGCTCATTTTGAGTGGCTTACTTAAGCCAGAAGGATCCCCGGCTAAGCCTCCGTCGGGAAAATCCTTAAAGCCCGTCAAACCATCGGCTCCCTGTTCGGAGCCGTCGCCGAGCGGAGCTCCTGCCTCCTCGTCGATTCCGGCTGGAACTGACATCTCGAGACCTCAATCGGCTCTGACCTTAGTGTCAGAACCTTCTCTGAGCCGAAAACGTTCAAGGTCCCCCTCTATAGAATCTGTTCGTTCAGCTCCGAGGTCTCCATTGCTTCAATCGGAGCAAAGCCATAGGGCCCACTCCTCTCGGTCCTCCAGGCTATCCGATCATGACTTGGAGAGGGTGGTCAGTAGGCTCATAAAATCGCAGGCCCTGGCCAAAAATGTTGACCAGCCCTTCTCAACAGACTGCGGCTATCCCTGTGTCTTCAGCTGTTCCTCCTCCAAATCTACCACTGTGTTCGAAGCCGGAGCTCGTCGGGGCTCGAATCGTAGGAACATCGGAGCCGATACCACACCTTTCGGCTCCCTCGTTGACTCCGATCTCTTCATTGATTCCGTCCTTGGAGGGATCCGGGTGCCAAGACTCCCTCGTCGGCTACGAGGGGGCGAGTGGCATTGGACCCTTGTCCGACCCCGTTCTCCCTCTCTGGGCCTCTGCACAGGTGAGCTCGGCCATGACATTGACCTCGGAGCCATCCCTCTCAGTGCCGGGCGGGGTTCACATCACTTCAGAGAGGGGACCCTCTTCTCTGCCTGATAGGGGTGCCTTCGAGGTCATGATGAGTGTGTTGACTCCTGTGTCGGCTCCACGATCGGCCCCTTCGGCTCCTCTCCCCATGGTGCCTGCATCGGTCTCTGTCCACCCTCCTGACCCCAAGCTTGGAGAACAGATGCTCCAGGTCACCCCATTGGGCATATCTTCCTCTTCTGAGGCCTCCCCTGATCATTCAGAGGAGCCCCCTCGGAAGAGAAAATGTAAGAGGAAACATGTTGACTCCCCGAGTCAGTCACGTCTGATACCGACTTGGAGGATTCGGAAGGGTCCCCAAGGTCCACCTCTGAGGATGTCTCCTTTTCAGACATCCTAGATATCCTTAGGCAGAGGGGAAACTGGACTGCCCTTAACCCTTCCGAGGATGAGTCGGTGTACCTGGACGCGTTTGGTTCTCGCCCTTCCACCTCCTGGGTGTCTCCACCTTTCGACCCGCTCATGGAAGGGGTGGCTCGAAAGGCGTGGACAGCCCTGGACACAGTGGGAACCAACTCCTCACAGGCCCACTAAGTTTATTACAGCCCCATCCGACAAACAATTTCTGACAAAAGGTGTCCCTGTTGATGCCCTGGTGGTGGCAGCAGCCACTAAGGAGTTGGCTGACCCTTCGGTGCCTGTCCATCCACCTAATAAAGAATCTAGGACAATGGACAGGTACAGGAAGTGGATGTTTTCTTCAGTGACTTTTTCCATGCGGTTGCTGAATTATCTGTGCCATTTCACCTGCCTTTAAAGAGATCTTCTCAAGGAACTGGGTGATACCCTTCAGGATCCATCAGCTGCAGGGTCTCAGGATAAGATTAACTTCCAGCTGGCGACCCTTAACTCTATAGTCAACTCCTCCATGCGGCTCATTTCTTATGCAGCCGATGGGGCGAGTAGGGCTGCAGGTACAGGCGTGGCTTTGAGAAGACATGCCTGGATGCGGTTATGTAACTTTGCTGACCCCTTTAAGGCGTCCTTCATCAATACCCCCTTCGATGGTTCGGCTCTGTTTGGACCACAGGTGAAAGATATCCTTACCAGGTGTGAGCAGGAAGGCAAGACTCTCTCTGCCGTGGGAGTCCGTTTTTCTACTCCCTCTAGACCATACCCTAAAGGTCAGAAGAGTGGAAAAATGTGGTTTCTGAAACCCCAGGGAGTTGTGTCTGACACACGTGGCGAGTTCTCCTCCAGGGGCAGAGGAGGGAACAATAATAGATGCCATCCGAGGGGCAGAGGGGGTCCGCAAAATCAGGGTAGCAGAGAATCTTTCTCTGACAAACCCTTTCAGCTCCCCTGAGAGGCTGCCCGACTGTCCACTTTCGGAGGCAGTCGGGGGAAGATTGTCACTGCACCCAGAAGCCTGGCAACTCCTCACACAAGACAAATGGGTACGGTGTATCATATCCAAGGGTTACAAAATCCCATTTGTCCACATCCCTGTACAAGCAAACAGGTCCCTTCCAGATGACCCACCCGGTCTACGGGAACAAGCAGTACTAGAAATTTCAAAACTGCTAGGAAAAAGGGCCATCCAGCCAGACCCAGCAGACCAGCAAGGATCCGGGATTTACTCCGAGTTCTTTTTGTACCAAAAAAGACAGGGGACTGGAGACCCATTTTGGATCTCAGCAGGTTAAACAAATCTGTTCAAAGAATGAAGTTCCGGATGGTCACGCTTCAGTCCAGTCTACCCTTTTTGGGTCAGGACAATTGGATGTGCTCCATAGACCTTCAGGATGCGTACTACCATATCAAAATGGACAGACGCTCCAGAAGGTTTCTCCGCTTCCAGCTGGGAGCCAGTCACTATCAATTCAGAGCCCTGCCATTTGGTCTCACCAGAGCCCCCAGGGTGTTCACCAAATGCATGGCAGTGGTTACGGCTCACTTGAGACGGTGAGGATTCCAGGTGTTTCCATATCTAGACGACTGGCTGCTGACTGCTTCCACCAGGCATCAGCTACTACGAGCCAGGGATTATACCATCCAAACTTGCTCCGAGCTAGGTATCTCTATAAACTTTGAAAAGTCTGCATTGTCGCCTTGTCAATCTATAACCTTTATAGGCGCAAGATTAAATACAAAAGAGCTGTCGGCAAAACTTCCCTTAGAAAGAGTATCAGACATTCGCCGACATGTCCAGACCTTACTACAATGCAAGAGAATTCAGGCCAGATTTGTACTGAAAACTTTGGGTCTCATGGCAGCAGCAATCACATTACTTCCCCTGGCTCGTTTTCACATGCGGATTCTTCAATGGATGCTTTTTACCCAATGGTCATTTCAACAGCTTCCGATGTCTCACAACATAATAATCACCCAATCATGCAAAGACCACCTTTCTTGGTGGATGGTCTCCTCTCAAGTACTTCAGGGCAGACCATTTGTTCTTCCTCCTCCTGTTGCCACGGTGACAACGGATGCCACCCTGATCGGGTGGGGGGGGGGCATTTTCAGGGCAGGACTGTCCAGGGCACTTGGCAACCTCTAGAGTACCACCTGCACATAAACGTCTTGGAGATGAGAGTGGTACTTTTAGCGTTGAAAGCTCTTCAGGACTCTCTACCCACCGGGACTATTGCAATTCACACAGACAATATGTCTGTAGTGTGGTACATCAACAAGCAGGGCAGAACCAGGTCCTATCCCTTATGTCGAGAAGTACTCAGGCTCTGGCAGTGGGTGATCTCCTCTCAACGGTTTCTGATAGCAATGCACATCTCCGGGAAGTCCAACATCATAGCGGACAGGCTAAGCAGAGCTATTCTCATGCCTCACGAGTGGTCTCTCAATCAGTTAGTAGCGGACAAAATTTTCCGCAAATGGGGTCAACCTTGCTGCAACCTTTTCGCAACCCCTTTCAACAGCAAGTGCGACGATTTTTTCACTCTCCCCCCCCCCCCCGGCCACTCCCCCAGAGACGCTCTAGTTCAAGATTGGCCCCGGGGTCTTCTGTATGCATTCCCACCCTTTCCCTTAATTCCCAAACTAATTCAGAAAGCAACCGCATTGGGATCCAGGATGATCCTCATTGACCCTTACTGGCCTCAACAAATTTGGTTCCCATTCCTGCATCGTCACCTGCTGAAGCAGCCTTGGAATCTGGACCCAGTGCCAGACCTCTTGGTCCATCAGTCGGGTGGGCTGCACCAATCCCTTCAGTCTCTCAACCTCACAGCTTGGTTGCTCCACTTCCAACCTTAGCCAGGCTTCCACATATTTCTCAGCCAGTGCGTGAAATCATCCTTTCTTCGCACAAATCTGCTACCAGGAAGACTTATGCTAGTAAGTGGAAACGTTTCTCTTTCTGGGCGGAGACTAGAAATACAGACTCCTTTACAGCCCCAGTCCATCACGTTCTAGATTTTTTAGCAGAACTTTTTCGAGCAGGATCCTCGTCTGCCACCATTAGGGTCCAATTGGCTGCTATCACTAATTTCCACGCTGGCCTGTCAGAAACCAGCATCATGTCCCACAAACTTTGTAAGGCCTTTCTTAAAGGGACTATTTTACTTAGGCCCCCGGTTAGAGATCCCCCGCCTCCGTGGGATTTAAACCTGATATTAACTTCCTTGATTCTCCCTCCCTTTGAACCTGCAGCCTCCTGTTCCTTAAAATTACTCTCCTGGAAGACTCTCTTCTTAGTAGCCATCACCTCAGCTAGGAGAGTGTCGGAACTTCAAGCCCTCTGTATTCATCCTCCTTATCTTGTGTTTCACAAGGATAGAGTTTCATTCAGGACTAAGCCCTCTTTTCTGCCCAAAATTCCTTCTGAGACAAACCTGAATCAGGCTATTGATCTACCTGTCTTTTTTCCTAACTATTCGAACAGAGCTGAACAAAAGTTACACCAATTGGACGTTCACAGGCAATTACGTTTTTATTTGGATAGGACTAAACAAACAAGAAAATCGGACCAACTCTTCCTTATCGTATGCTGAGGGCAAGCAGGGCCTGCCAGTTCCTAAAGTAACCTTATCCAGGTGGTTGGCCTCTATTAACACTTTGATTTATCAATTGAGACATAAAGAACTCCCTACAAAACCAAAAGCTCATTCCACCAGAGCGTTAGCTACGTTGGCAGCTTTTCAAGCAAGACTACCAATGGAATCTATTTGTGCTGCAGCCACATGGGCTACTCCTCATACTTTCATTTCACATTATAAGTTGGATATGGCCTCCAGGAGTCGAGCTGATTTTGGTTCCACTGTGCTCAAGAGTCTGTTCCGATGAGCCACCCAGGGCTAACGTGCTAGGGACACTGTCCCATCCAGCAAGAATGAAGGCGAGATAGACAACTTAACATTAAGAAGTTATGTACCTACCATAACGTTCCATGTTAGTTGTCTTCTTCTCGCCTTCTTTCTTGCGTCCCACCCTCCAACCCCCTAGCCTGGACAGACCGAGAAGAATCCCTTTTGAGGCCTTCTTCCTCTGGCTGAGTTTTATCTAGGCTACGTCCTCCTCTGTTTTTAGTATTGTAGGTAAATCTTGTAGTTTGAACAGGTGTCCTTAAAAATTTTTTTCCATGGTGTTAGCTCTGCCAAACGAGATCTGGGTATCTGACGCCTAGCATTGTGGGATATGGGGAGGCCTCGAGCCAGTAAATAGCTCTCGAGCTTTAGTAGTATGCTGAGTTGGAGCCGAGGATCGACTCCGAACCCATCCAGCAAGAAAGAAGGCGAGAAGAAGACAACTAACATGGAACGTTATGGTAGATACATAACTTCTTATTCTCCTCCATAAGTCACACACAATGAAATGTGAGTGTTTGAACCAAAATAAGATATCAATATGTATATTCTTATTTTGCCCCTGAACCATATGTGAAAGAAATTGGATAAACATTCTGTCATCTACTGCTCAAAGACTGTTTATAGCTTTGTATTACATCTTTCAAAACATACAAGACTTTTGATGATGAAGATGATTTCTGCCATTTGGACTCTGGTAATTCATGCATGGAAATTATATTTATTTATTTTATTTTACATTTGTTGACCGGGATTGTCTGACTGAGCTGAAGAGCCCTTTTTCAGCAAAGCCCTGGGGAGAAAAGCTCCAACATATTAAACAATTTTCATTATAAATTAGCATTAAACAGCAATGTTACAGGATTACTACAAGGCATTAAGTAGCACTACAATGTTATACAGTGTCAATAATCAGGAGTATAGCAAAACTATTTCAAGATGTATAAAAAGAAATATGTCATTAAGATGAATATAGTTTTTGGGGTAAGTGGTTACAAAACCAAAGTTTTACAATTTCCACATATTTCTAAGTGCTTTGCCTGATGTCATATGATTATTATAGTAGGAACTGTTTATAGGAACTTGGTGTAATGCTTCTCTGGGCTATACAATATGCTTTTGTTGGACTGATGTTTTCTACTGTCTGAGAACTATGACAACATGATTCCTTGCATTAAAAATATTAGAGACTGTATTAGCAAGGTTATGGATGATTTCCTTTCTTTCTCTCTTCTTTGGCAATTTTATATAACATTTTATTATTATTTAGGATTTGTGTAAACCTTACTTTCCAATAAAGTATGTTTTTTTATAATAAACTATGCGTTTGCTTCATTTAGAATGTCTGCTTTGGACAGCTCTAAACTTGTAAAATGAAGCTATTCCTTATATTCATTTAAGAGTTTGATACGCTTTCACTGGTATATAAAGCATTGAGTTTAACAGTAAGATTTTGGGTATTTTGCTAGAGTATCTCATCTGGTGAGCTTTCTGCATAGCTCTATAAACCTTACTTATTCTCATATGATTAAAAGTTATAATGTGCCTATCGTTTGTTCTTTCATTGTGTCCTTGTATACTAAAAACTAGCTGGTATGATTATCTTATAAATTAATAGGCCCATAATGCTCTACAGTCCAGTTTTTAGAGCCATGGGTTCAGATCACATTACAATCTGGAATCTCTAAGCCCATACTTTGTCCTCTCAGGTTTATTTCTTCAGAGTAGATTCTTACCTTCTACTTCTATCATGTATAATGACTTCCTGTGCCTTCTTGTGGATGTGCTTGATGGCCATAACATTCTCCTGATTGCATTTTAGAAAGCTTCATCCATCATTTTTTCCTTAGGATTACAAAATTAGCTTTAGCTCTTTTAAAATATTTTTTTTTCATTTTGAAATCCCTTACTTGGACCTGGCAGCAGCTGACCCCGTCCTTGTCAGGTCAGGATTAGAGGTCTTTTCAACATTGGCCTTCAGATCTGTAATATCTGTTACGAAAATCTCCAAAGAATTATTAAAAGCAGTATATTTTTTAAAATTTATCACATTATCTGTCTGCGTAACATCCATTCTGGACAGCTTACTTGGTTTTGTATGAGAGACTATAGACCATGACTATGTTTTTGAGGTGTCAGATTACCTCATCTGACATTAAAGTTTACTTTTTTCTTTGTGAACTGTTTCTTGCGTAGGCACAACCACATTTTGCTTTGTTGCAGTCTGAGAAAGCATTAGTTTTTCAAGAAAATTTTAAGAACTTGCTAATGAAACAGATGAATGTTAGTGATTTGTCACTATTCTTAACTACATGGTTACTTTTTTGTTGCAATGTATCCTTCTGTGGTTTTGCCATAAATGTTTCATGATATGCAATCATTTTCCCCTGTTGTTTTTGTTATTTTTTTCATTCTGTGATACTCAAAGAACTTCTCCGTTTAATGCCATCTGACCTTTGATGTCCTATGAGATGTTCCAGTAAGGATGACAGTTCAATTTGTGAAAGTAATTCTGAGGACTGGGATGTGTTTTTTTCCCCTAGTGATAGCAGTGATATTCAAGTTATTTGTGTAACTTCTGATATTGGGGTTCTAAATCCTATTAAAGGATAACCCTTATTTGAATTCAGCAGAAAGTTCAGATGATGGGGATGTTGCTGTTGATGAGGCTGTGTGGTTTCCTTTTAACCACAGTGAAAGGCATTTGGGAAATCATGGATAATATGGGTTGTGCTAGACTATAATGAATTTCTTGTGTTCTCAATTGCTAAATGCTATTTATGCTTTTATACTGGTGACTGCATTGGTTTCATTTTTGGTCACACTGTTTTCATTGTTGATTCACAGGGTACACTGTTGCGTTTGGTAATGTTTTGACAAGCAGCACTGTGCATGACATTGTTCCATACACCCATATACCACTTGCGCGTGCATGCGCACACACACACACACACACACACACACACACAGTTTCAAGGAGTGAAATTTGGTGCATTATTTAAATTCCTCTGTATGTAATATGAGGTGTTTTTTTTTTCATTTCTGATGCAAACGTAGTATTACACTGTAAGACAGGTATAGTTTAAAGAGAAGAAAGTTTTTTTTCCTTAAACTGTTTGGAGAGTGATAGAAGGTAGAATAATGATAGTGCTGAGAATACATCATGGCAGTAGATTGTGATGTATGAAATGTGCAGCGTTGTTATAATAAAGTTCTTCTTGTGTGAATGTAAACCCAGTCAGGGGCATTTTGCAATACTCTAGCAGTTGAGAGGTATGCACAGCACAACTAACATCATTATCTTGGCTTTGACACCTGAAAATAATAAATAAACAAGCAACTTCAAAAATGACCCAAAAGGAAAGTAAACCATTAGGTTTTAAGAAATGTGAAATATGCATCCCTCAGTGATTTGCACATGTTGTGTGTATACTGTTGGGGCCTCTTCACTGACAAGAATCTTGTTCCATATGCCATGTCTTTAATCAAAGGGCGCTTATGGAATGTAAGAACAAATTGATTTTGAAGGGGTTAATCAAAACCCCTTTCTTTGAGGCTATTTCTTCTTCCGATCCCTCCTATAGGTGTCGGAAACTGTTGAAGACTGGTGGGGGGGGGGGTTGAGGGTGAGAGGGGCACTTAGTGATCCAAAAAGGGCAATTTTTTATAACTATTTACTACCACAACATAGGTTCACTTGGAGGACATTTTAAGCTTAGGCAATTCCCTTTTGGTGCTTGAATTAACATTTTCTAATTGGTGTTACCTATCCCATGGCTGATAATTGTATATTAGCCCTAGTGAGAATAACTGTGATCATACCATAGATAATTTGAGGGGACCCATGTAAAGGATGCAGTATTTAGGAACTGCCTCTATCTATTAGTGGCATGAGGGGCAATCCTGGAGTACATTTTCTTTTACCCATCCTTAGATCTAAGTTGCATTTGAATATGGACGGATAAGCTTTGTTTTATTTTTATGGATAGTCTGTTGTGGAACAGTTGTAGCCTCTGTGATACATATCCATCTCTCCACAACATTCAGTTTAGATAACCAGGCTGAGTATTTCTGATGCCATTTGACATGCTAATGTTCAGTAGGTCCATCTGAATTAGGTTGGAGGATGCCTTGTATGCCAGACATGTCACCTCTAAGCACTTTGAAGGATACTGAGTATAGTAATAAATCTTTGAAGTGGTCCATGCAAGACCTATTATTTAGGACTTGTATGATTTTAGTAAGGTATCGTTGAAGGTATTCCTATTGTTTCATGGGGCTGGACAGATACATGCCAAAGTGGGTATTATACAAAAATGATTGACCTAATGAGAGCTTTATAAAAGGGGAAAACAACATCTCTAGATCTAGTCACAATTTGTTTATAAGCTATGCAACATAGAAAGGCTTTCTTATAACTCTGGGCACATGTTGGTCAAAAGTTAGGCCACTGTACACACAAGTTCCCAAATGCTAAACAATTGGCTCATTTCTCAGAGGGCATTGTCATGATTTTGGCACCAGTTATTATTTGGGACAAACCTTCCTGTATGATGGTTAAGTCATTTTGGGATTCAATAAATGCTCCTCAAGTCATTTGGGGATTCAATAACTGGTCAACCAGAAATTTATCTTTTTCCTTTAACCCACTTCACAGATCCCTTGAAATAATTCAGAAAATACATCTGTCATCTTTAAGAATATACCATTGAGTTGCTCTCCATTTAGATAAAAGGAATATTTCTTTATACAGTTATTAATTGGGTAAGTGTGTTGGTTAACAGACCCTTATAAATTTTCTGAAATACACAGAAATCTGAATGCATAGACTCCCTTAATGAACTGACTCATGACAGAATAACTGATAACATATTCCCTAGACATTCACATTAAAATAAACATTTCCCCTCAAATAAACAATCTCAGATTAGCCCAGTATAAATATAATTATCACATATAAAAGACTAAAATCACAAGCATAATCAAGCAACTTTCATAATCAGTGCAAACAAAGAAGTCAAAACAATGTAACTCCAAATGTTTGATGCATACCCATTAGTGTATCATCCTATTAGGTGAGTTAAACAGTGGCAATGCTTTCTCTAAATTCTTTATCTCCTTATTATTAAATACATAATATGTTTTATAAAATTACTCAGTCACCCTTTCATTCTTATTTGAATTAACACATAATAATTATATTTTATCTCCCCTGACAAAGATTAGTAACCGGTTGCAGCCAATATTTACAAAGTGAAGCCAGTATATATAAACTTAAAAAAATCATGAGCATATTCAAATAACATTTATCTACACCATAAAGAGTACCTTATGAAATTACAAAATGCCACCAGACTACAAAAGTAAAAATAAATATGGATCACACCCAAAAGTCCACAAATTCTTAATTTCCAACTTCAGAATGATAAAATATTTATGCATAACTGTTTATTTACCCCTTAATTTTTCAGCAAATCAAACCACAGCAAATAATTATATATCGTAACAAATATTTTAGTAAATATTATCTATCATATTCTTCTTAATAGTCTTAACTTGTGACATGGGCAGAGTTATCTTTTAACAATGTTCATTATCATGATGAATTTTAAGGTATCTTTCTAAACTACTGAGCTGGAAAGTCTCTTCTGATTTGTAACAGGAGGAATAATCTGTTGTTTTAAGCAGCACTTTTTATAGATTCATACATTCATAGATTGATACTAGGCTAATGACCTGGGAGGCCTTTCTAAGCCTAGCCAAGTTTTCCCAAAAGAATAATTATGTCTTGTATCCAAATAGGACATTGAGGGCCAGGCATGTATAGGTACCTTCTGTCCAAATGGGACATGGGTGCCAGGCCCGCTGTTAATTTCCTTGTCCCCATCCAGTGGTCTAGGTTGTACTTAAATTGAGCGATAGAGGAACTCAGCTTCATAATGGTGGGAAACCTGTTCCATAGAATAAACAGTTTTTCTAGGATACATATCTGTCTCTCCAGCATTCACTCAACAGAGCTGTGCTTTATTCTCATAACCTTAATATACCATTTTTGAGTGGACTAAGTATGTTATTTAACAACACCAGTGCTTATTAATGAATCATGACACAAGTATTACTTATAGCAGATGTGGGGATGGTTTGTGGGTGATAGGGGCTACCCAACGATAACTAAATGAATAACTATGTGTTTTAAAGGACAGAGATCAAAACAACAAATGGTTAGCATAAGTTATAACCTCATATTTGAAATATTGCATTAGGGAAAACTAAAAGTTTGTGATAGCCATTCAAATAAGGGTGCTACCAACTATCAAACACACAGAGCATTTGTGCATATTGGATTACTTTATTTTAAAAGAATATACCAGGAGTATTAAGAAAAGTAATTAATTATGAGTTGTGAGTAATGTTGGGATTTAACCATATATGGTATTTTTTACAGTCAGGTAACTAAACCATGCTAGAAGCAAATAAATTCCAGTCTAATATATAACCCAGAGTATGCTATTATTATTATTATTATGTGATCTGAGTGAACAAATGGCAAAGCATTTTACCAGTTTGTTTTAGTAAAGCGAATTGGATGAATATGCTTTTGCAGGAGAATCTGTTTCTTGGCAATATTCACATAAAATATTCACTTAATATAAGTATATTTCACTGTCAGAATATGTTTTTAGCTGGAACAGTGATTCACAGGCAAAAGTTTAATGCAGAACTTATTATATTACACAGTAGCATTATGTTACATGAAAATAAACAAGTAAGATATAACCATAAACAGTGCATTTAGAGACTACTGTCTTTCATACACAGATAGACCATGCTATATTACTGCTATATAGCACACGGAAATAACACACCAGCTACTGAAAAGTAAAACGAGGCACACCAGCTACTGAAAAGCAAAATGGAGGCACACCAGCTACTGAAAAGCAAAACGGGGGCACACCAGCTACTGAAAAGTCAAAATGGGTGCACACCAGCTACTGAAAAGCAAAACGAAGACACACCAGCTACTGAAAAGTAAAACAGAGGCACACCAGCTGCTGAAAAGTAAAACAGAGTACCAGACAGAGCCTTAAGCTTATCCATGGGTGTTGCCTTTCAACGGAGCAGCCTTCTTGTGGGTGTTTGAGTCGGGCAGGCAGACAGCAATGATGTGATGATCGGGCACATTTTTGTGTTTAAATGCATGCGTGCGTCCTCTGTTACAGGTCTTTGCAGCTGTAAAAGTGAGGGGGGCCCTCCCTCACCCTATGGTTCCGGCACCTATGATCCCTCCTCTCCTAAATCTGACAAGTCTGAAAGGTCAGGGAAATGGCATTCTCCGGCTCTGAAAGCTTTGTCAGAACTGAGAGCTAAGCAACCAAAGGTGTCCGCTCTGACAGCATCTATGGAGCAGACAGCTTCTACAGATCTGCGAACTTCCTCGGATCGGTCAGAAGCTTTGGATCTGAGATCATCCACAGAATCAGCTTAGAAGACCCCACTGCCACACAGTACCACTATCAGAGCTGATCTCCATCCTTGGAACCTATTACATCCCATTCCCATCACCTTTTCTTACTAGGTCCAGATCCCCAATGTTGTCCACAAAGTTTACTAGAAGCCTCTCAGATGAAGATGTGGATAGGGTGGTGCAGAGGCTCCTCAAGACACCTGCCTTGGCCAAGCTTCTTTTGGATCTGAACCTAATGGATTTGAATCAGATTCATGCTTCCCCTGTGGTGCCTACTCCTCCTTTGAACTGTCCTTCGGTATTGGAACTGGAAGACATTGACATCCATCTGGTGTCTGTATCTGGTCTGAGACCTCTTAGTTCCTCTGACCTGATGTCCACCCCGAGTGTCTCCACCCAGTTGGAGTAGGAGACCTCTGGGATCTGACATTTACCTGTCGAGTCCTCGGAGGCAGTTCAGATTTCTTCAGATCCGACTGCCTCTGGGGGCCGGGGTGCAGGTTGGTTTGGCTCCCACCTCTTCTTTGGAGCTTCCTTCTCCTGTGCTGAGGGCTGTCTCAGCTCTGACATCTGTTTTGTCGGGTCTGGGGAGTTCATTAGAGCCGGAACAGTCTGCCTTTGAAGTTATGAGGAGGTTGATGACTGTTCCTCAGTCTCAGGCACAGGCTCCATCAGAGCTTTCTCCCTCAACATCGTGGGTGTCTTTACCTCATCACCTCCATCCACAGGACCACAGTGATGTAAGGCTTGAGGGTGTTTCCCATGGGACCCCCCCCCCATCTTCTGAAATTTCCCCAGAATATCCCACTGAGGAAATTGCTTGGAAGAGATCTTGCAAGAGGAAGCATCTGGACTCCCCAGAGGAGTCCCATCACTTCAGATACCAACCTCAGTGAAGCAGAAGGGTCCCCATGGTCAACTCCTGAGGATATCTCCTTTGGAGACATCCAGGAAATTTTTAAACAGAGAGGTGACTGGCAGTCCTCATCCCCTTTGATGGAGGAGTCGGTATACCTGAAGACCTTTGGATCTCGCCCTTCAAACTTGTGGGTGACACTGCTTTCTGCTTATTCAGTTAATCTCCTGGGAGACCCCAGATTCCATAGACCCCACTCCTAGGAGGCCAAACAAGTACATTACAGCCCCTAAGGACTAAGCATTCCTTACCAAAGGTGTAGCAGGAGATGCCATGGTTGTGATGGCTGCCACGAAAAAGGAACGTTCCGAAACCAGTTCCTCTATCCATCCTCCAAATAAGGATTCCAGGATCATGGATAGGTATGGGAAGTGTGTCTTCTCTTCAGTAGTTTTTACATTACAATCGCTAAGCTATCTCACTCATTTCACCAGACTTCGGAGAAATCTGCTAAAAGAGCTATTAGATTCCCTCTAGGGAGCTGTAGCTGATGTTGCAGCAGATAATGTCAACACTCAGCTCACTACCCTCAACTCTGTAGTCATCTCCTCCATGAGACTCATTTCATATGGAGCAGATGGAGTGAGTAGGGTGGTGGGTTCAGGCATCTCCATTGCGAGATAGAACTGGATGCGTCTTTGCAATTCCGTGGAGCCCTTTGTGTTCCTTTGTTAATACTCCTTCAATGGCTTATCTCTTTTTGGGACCAAGGTAAAAGAAAAGCTAACCCAGTGTGAACAGGAAGGTAAGACCTTGTCTGCCACTGGAGTACATTTTTCCACACCCACCAAACCATTTCCTTAGGGTCAGAGAGGTAGTGGAAAGTCGTGGCTCAAAAATTTCAGTGGTCTTACCATGATACACTGGGTGAAAGTTCCCCCAAGGGCAGAGGGGGGGGGGAAGCAGTAATGGAAGACGTAGCTCTCATGGCAGAAGAGACTCCAGAGAATCTTTTCTTGGCAGACCCTTTCAGCGCTCCTGAGAGAGTGCCCAACTGCTTGGCTCTGAAGGCAGTCAAGGGCGATTGTCACTGCATCTCAAAGCCTGATGAAACATAACCAACAACAAGTGGGTGCAGGATATAATATCCAGGGGATATATTATTCCTTTGCTTTTCCCATTTCCGTAAACAAATCTGTTCCAGACATTCCACCCAGTCAAAAGGAACAAGCAACATTAGAAATTCAAAAGTTGTCCAAAAAAAGACTCATCCAAGAAGTCCACACAGACCAGAGAGTATCCGGAACTTACTCAAGATTCTTTGTACTTCCAAAGAAGACAGGGGACTGGAGACCGATACTGGATCTCAGCAAACTAAACAAATCAGTGAAGAAAACCAAGTTCTAGATGGTAACACAGCAGTCAATACTTCCATTCCTGGAAAAAGACATCTGTATAGACCTTCAGGATGCATACTACCACATTCGAATGGAAAGGTGATCTAGAAGGTTCTTGCACTTCCATCTAGGAGCCAGTCACTTCCAGTTTCAAGCTCTGCCCTTTGGTGTCACTACAGCCCTCATAGTGTTCACCAAGTGCATAGCAGTAGTAGTGGCTCACTTGAGATGCAGAGGAATCCGGGTGTTTCCATATCTGGACAACTGGCTCATAACCGCCCCGACTAGGCATCTCCTGCTACAAACCAGGGACTATACACTTCAGATGTTCTTCATTCCACATTGCTGCAGTCCTAACCATTGGGTAGTCCTCTGTCCAGTCGGCCCGAATACCAAAGTATATGGCTGACGTCGGTCAGGGCGCATTAGACTGACGTCAGTACGTCAGGGTACTAATGCGCATGACCGACGTCATATCCTCAGTCTTTTTTGCCGCATGGTCCGATGCAGAAGCAATTTTGCGAGTGCAGGTTGGCGTTCTGAAAGTTTCTGAAGCCAGAGTTTCAGACCGAATCAAAGTTGGCTAAGTACCCCGTTGGGGAATATTTTCGTTTTTTCTTGCCTCAGTATTTAACCGGATGTCAGAAAAAGTGAATAACTGTATTTCTTGTGGGAAACAGATACCTCATAGGGATTACCATACTTTGTGTATACCTTGTTTAGGGCCTGAGCACGACGTTGTTGGATGCCGCTCTTGTGCTAGATTTAACAAACGCACTATTAAGAGAAGGTTAGACTGTGCCAGGTTAGTGTTTGGGAAGCGTTGTAATTATAAAATGCCGTCGGATGCTCCGGCCGCTTCGCTAAAAACGCAAGGACAAAACCGCAAAGCTTAGAGTGGAAGAACTGACAGTCCCAGACGCCGGTTCTTTAGAGGGCTCAGTGGAGCCGGAGGTTTTGCCAGGTGTTTCTTTGGAGTCTCAGGGAGAGACTTTACTGTTACAGGATGTATCCTCTCAGGAAGTAGGCCAGGCTGAGGGGCTTCTCAGGTGGCTGTTCTTCCCTCTCTTCCTAAGGTGGTCAGAGCCTCCCTTCTGTTTCCAAGGCTTCTTTGAGGGCAGGCCGAGTTTTGCTTCAGTGGGGTTTCTCCTAGTGCTTCAGGGTCTTTGCCTAAGAAACATATGCTTAAAATGGCAGAGGATTTGATTACTATGATAAGGGGTTCTATGCCCCCTCCTGATAAGAGGCCTAGGGTGGAACCTGAGTTTGAGAGTTTTGAGCAATGCTCGGAGGCTTCTGAGTCTTCGGCTGAAGACTTGCAGGAGTACCCTCCTTATTCTGATTCTGATGTGGATGATTCTACTCCTTCAGCTTCCCCTCCTGAGGATTTTTCATTTTCAGAGACTCTGCATTCCATGAGGGAGCATTTTAAATGGGAAGGTCAAGATTTCTCTGATTCCAGGAAAAGGCTTAGGGAATTCTTGTTTTTACCCCAGCATAGGCCTTTAGCTATACCTCCTGTTTTGAATGTGGTGGAAGATGTTTTTGCAGAAGCTTCCCTGAATCCGGATTCTTTGCCTCCTGCCCCAGTTAAACCGGATAGGTATTATAGGGTGCCTGAAGCTCATAAGTATCTTTTTAAGAGTCCTAGGGCAGACCCGGAAACTGTCTCTCAGGGGCCTAAAGGTGTGAAGGCCTCAGTTGTTAAAAATCCTGTCCCTCCTGATAAAGAGGCAAGGGCTTTGGATTGATGGGGAAAGAAAGTGTATACTTCTTCCACTTTAGCCATGAGGGCGTTGAATTGTCAGTTTCACATGTTAAAATATCAGAATTATCTTCTTTCACAGTTGAAATCTAAGGTGGATGCTCTGGCGGAAGGTATTGAGTGTAAAGAGTTGCAGGATTTAGTTCATGTGTCTGAACAGGTGGGTAAACATTCCTTGCAATGTGGTTTTGATGCTGTGCAGGCCTCCTCCAGGGTGGCTGCCACTGGTTCTGTTCTTCGAGGCACGCCTGGTTGAGAGATCAGAATTTAGCTGAGCATGTTAAGACACGGATTTTGGATGCTCCTTGCAGTCTGATGTGTTGTTTGGTTCGCCTGTAGAAGCAGTTTTGAAGAAAATGGAGGACAAGGCTAAGTCTATGCAAACTGTTAAGGATTTTTTGCAGGTGCAGCCTCCAAGTTTAGTAGAAATTGGCCTGCTAAGGGATGGACTTATCCTGCTTATGATTCCCAGTCTAGGGGTAGGTCTAGACGTGGTAGGGGCAGAGCTCAGGGTTCTTTAGGCCTAGGACAGGAGTTCCCCTGCTCAGACTTCTGGTGAGGGCAGGGGTCAGTCCTTTCGTAAGCAGACCCAATGACCTGCCTTTTCAGCTGCCAGTTCATTCTCGCCTGGCAGCACCGTTGGGAGGAAGACTGTCTCTTTTCAAAGAAAATTGGGATTTAATTACCCAAGACAGATGGGTTCTGGATATCATTCACCACGGTTACAGGTTTTATTTCCATACCTTGCCTCCTTTCAAAGGCATGCCAGACATTCCTCCTCTACAAAGACAAGAGGCTCACAAGCAAATTTCTCAGTTACTCCAAATAGGGGCCATTCAGCGGTTCCTGTGCCAGAAAGGGGCCTAGGATTTTATTCTCGCCTGTTCCTAGTACCGAAGAAGGGGAACACGTGGAGACCAATTTTGGATTTATCTATCCTCAACACTTATCTGGACATTCCCAAGTTCAAAATGTTGACGTTACAACAGCTTTTACCTCTGCTGGGCAAAGATCACTGGATGGTAACTTTAGATCTCAAGGAAGCTTACCTTCATGTGCCTATAAGACTAAGTTGCAGAAAGTATCTGCGTTTTCGAGCTGGAAATTCACATTATCAGTTCTCTGCATTGCCCTTTGGCTTATCTACTGCGCCCAGAGTATTCACAAAGGTTCTGGCTCCAGTGATAGCTTACTTCAGGCTAAAAGGAATTCAAATCTATCCTTACTTGGACGATTGCCTGATTCTGGCTCAAGAAAGGAAGACCTTCTACAGCATTTGGAATATGTCATAGCAGTGCTAAGATGCCTAGGGTATTCTGTGAACGAAATAAAGTCCAGTCTAGTACCCTCTCAAGACATGTGCTTTCTGGGTGTGAGACTGAATACAGCAGCCCAGATGGCCTTTTAACCCCGGACAAACAAAAGAATCTTTCCAGTTACTTCCATCAACTATCTCTTCAGTCCGGGCTGACTGCAAGGACAGTCCTTCAAGCCTTAGGGTTCATGGCATCTTGTATTCTGGTGCTTCCCAATGCCAAACTGCATATGAGGAAGCTACAATGGTATCTCAAAATGTATGGACACAGCACTGCCAGGATTTGGACACTGTCATTCAAATAATACCTTGCATTCAAAAGGAATTTTTGTGGTGGGCTCAGGAATGTCACCTAAACAAGGGACTCTCTGTGACCCGGCCAGAGGCGAGTCAAATTCTAACGACAGATGCCTCAGACATTGCTTGGGGAGCTCATCTAAATGGAAAGTGGATACAAGACAAGTGGCCTGCCAGACTACAGCATCTACATATCAACATGAAGGAGATGTTAGCAGTCCAGTTTGCATTAATGGCTTTCAAGGAGTTACTTCTTCCAGGGCAGGTGTTGATTCTAACAGACAACACAACTGTCATGTGGTACATCAACAAACAAGGGGGAACACATTCTTACCCATTGTGCAGGCAAGCAATGATTTTATGGGAGACTGCGCTCAGCTTGCAACAAACTCTTCAGGCAAGGTTTCTGCCGGGAGCACAGAACTCCTTAGCAGATGTGTTAAGCAGACAAATCATGGATCCCCACGAGTGGAAACTGGATCTTCATGTATTTCAAAAGTTGACAGTGTCCTGGGGAACTCCAGACATAGATCTGTTCGCTTCTCCACTAAACCACCAGCTGCCAAAGTTTTGCACAAAGAGGTTTCATCACACAGCTTGGAAAGTGGATGCTCTTTCTTTCAGTTGGAAAAATCTTCATGTGTATGCTTTCCACCTCTGCCTCTTCTTCCAAAGGTGCTTCTAAAGGTCAGACAAGACAAGCCAAGGATGATTTTAATAGCTCCAGATTGGCCTCGGCAGCACTGGTACCCATTACTGAGGAGTCTGGTAAAGAAGCCTCCATGGCCTTTACCCTTGATTCCACATCTGTTGTCTCAGAAGGACGGTCGTCTGCTCAATGTCAAGCTTCACTCTCTTCATCTAACAGCCTGGCATATTCTGTTTTGAAAGACAGCAGGTCTCAACTTCCTCAACAAGTTTTAAATGTGATTATGGAAGCCAGAAGACCTAGTACAAGGAAAGTGTACGCAGAAACATGGAAGAGATTTTTATTTTGGACTGCAGCAAAGAATTTGGAGATTTCGGAGCCTAATTTGAGTGTGGCTCTTCAATATCTTACTGAGTTATTGGACAAAGGTTTGTCTTTCTCTTCCATTAAGATTCATGCTGCAGCAATTTCAGCTCACTATGATTGTGACCCACCATTGTTTTCACATCCTTTGTTCAAGCAATTTCTTAGAGGGGCAAAGAATATAAGACCCCCACGTAGAGCTCCTACTCCTGCTTGGGATCTCAATTTTGTGTTGGAGAAACTTACTCTACAACCTTTTGAGCCTGCAGCTACTGCTGAACTGAAATACTTGTCATTGAAGACTGCTTTTTTGTTGGCCATTACTTCTGCAAGAAGGGTTTCTGAGTTACAGGCCCTTATGGCGGTTGAGCCTTTTTTGATTTTTCATAAGGATAGGGTATCATTACGTACTAATCCTTCCTTTATGCCTAACGTGGTTTCTAGCGTGGCTTTAAACCAAACTATTCATTTGCCTACGTTTTATGCAGATCCCCAAAATAAAGGGGAAAAGATTTTGCACACTTTAGATGTACACAGGCAATTGCGTTATTATTTGAGCAGGACTAAGGATTTTAGGCAGTCTCAGCAGTTGTTTGTTTCTTTTGCTTTGAGTTCTCAGGGCAAGCCTGTGTCAAAACAAACTATTTCTAGGTGGATTGGGTTTTGCATTGCATTTTGTTATTCCCATCATGGCAAGGAGATTCCAGCTGGGATTAGGCCTCATTCCACTAGGGCTACTGCCACTTCAACAGCATTTCTAAGGGGGGTGGCAACTAAGGATATTTTGGAGGCAGCTACTTGGAGTTCAGTGCATACTTTCTCTAAGCATTTCCACCTTCCTCTCTACTCTAAATCTAGGGCTGGTTTTGCCACAGCTATTTTGCAAGGCATGTTGACAGCTCCTGCTTCCTTATGATTTGCCAGCCTCCCTTACCTCTGCTTTGGGATTCTACCCAATGGTTAGGACTGCAGCAATGTGGAATGAAGAACATAGTACAGTTTTGTACCTACCATAAATGTAGATGTTCGAGGATCCACATTGCTGCAGTCCAATTTACCCTCCCTCCTTCCCCTCTGTGTTTAGGGGTGGTTGTGTAGGTGAGGTTATATTCTGCTAATTTTGTATATTTTGTATATATATATATTTTGGTGCAGGTATGTTTGGAGTTTTTGGTTTTGGCCTTATCTTTTCAGGGTCTTCTGACATCTGGGGCAAGAAAAGACTGAGGATATGACGTCGGTCATGCGCATTAGTACCCTGACGTACTGACGTCAGTCTAATGCGCCCTGACCGACGTCAGCCATATACTTTGGTATTCGGGCCGACTGGACAGCGGACTACCCAATGGTTAGGACTGCAGCAATGTGGATCCTCGAACATCTACATTTATGGTAGGTACAAAACTGTACTTTTTGCTCCTCTCTAGGCATTACCGTGAGCTACGACAAATGTGCTCTAGAGCCATCTCAAAATTTAAATTTTCTAGGAGCAGAGATAGATGCAACCATGGTGATGATAAGACTCCCTCATGATAGAGTGCACAATCTTCACTCACATGTGAAAATGCTAATGAATAAATCTTGAGTCACTGCAAAACAAGTGCTACAAGTTCTGGGGAAAATGGAAGCATCTATCATACTTCTTACTAGTTCATCTACATATGCAGATACTTCAGTGGTTACTTTCCACACAATGGCCAATTCTGGATTTACCAGTGTCACACAAGATCCTCATTACCAAATCTTGCAAAAAGGATCTAGAGTGGTTGAGTTACTCTTCCTCAGTTTCTCAAGGCTGTTCCTTTATCCCACGTCCACCCCAGGCCACGGTGACCACACATTCTTCCCAGATAGAGTGGGGGTACTTTATCTGGGAAAGACAGTCCAAGGCACCTGGCAGGAACACGAGGCTGAACTGCACATAAACATCCTAGCGATGAGGGCAGTGTTGTTGGCGCTGCAAGCATTTCAAAACACACTCCCTCTAGGAACGATAGCAATCCAGCCAGACAATATGTCAGTAGTCTGGTACATCAACAAACAAGGAAGAACCAGATCTTATCCCTTTTGTCGAGAAGCTTTAAGGGTTTGGCAATGGGCTTCATCCTCCAACTGTTTTCTGATTCCAACGCACATCCCGGGGAGATTTAACATGATTGCAGACAAATTGAGCAGGGCCATATTATGGCCTCATGAGTGATCCCTCAATCAGAATGTAGCGGAAAAGATTTTCCGAAAATGGGGCCAGCCTTGCTGTGATCTTTTAGCTTTGCCCACGAATACCAAATGCAGCTACTACTTTTCCCTGATCCCTCCTATAGGGGAGTCACTAAGGGATACACTTGTTCACGATTGGCCTCCGTGAGTCCTATATGCTTTCCCTCCAATTCCTCTGCTTCCCAAGTTGTTGCAGAAATCCAGTCTGTTGGAATCCATAATAATCCTGATTGCTCCGTATTGGCCTTGTCAGATCTGGTTTCATCTTCTGGATGGATTCTGGACCCATCTCTGGATTTACTGATGCATCCGTTCAGACTGGGTCATCCCAACCTTCAAAACCTCAAACTAACAGCTTGGCTGCTCCAGTTCCCTTGATTGCCAGGTTTCTTCTTCTTTCTTCCCCGGTAAAACATATCTTCTTGTCCTCCCATAAGATCTCTACACAAAGATTATGCAAGAGTAAATGGAACAGGTTTGTGACATGGGCAGGTGATAACCAAATAGACCCCCTTTCTGCCCCTATACATTCTATCCTGGAATTTTTAGCAAAACTCTTTCATGAAGGTGAGGCAGCTTCTATTGTTAGAGTTCAACTAGCAAAAGTCTCAAATTATCATGTGGGAGAAAATGGCTCTAGTATCATGTCACACAGACTCTGTAAAGCCTCTTTGAAAGGAACTATGATGATTAGACCCTGTTACAAGAATCCATCTCCTCCATGGGACCTGAATTTTATTTTCACAAACATCACTTGTTCCCCTTTGAACCTTCAGCTACATGTGATCTGAAGTTTTTGTCTTGGAAAACACTCTTTTTAGTGGCTATCACTTCATCCAGAAGAGTCTCAGAATTGCAAGCCTTGTCCACAATGCCCACTTAACTGCTCTTCCATAAGGACAGAGTTTCTTTATGCACTAAACCCTCATTTCTTCCTTAGGTTGTGTCAGAAAGTAACCTGAATCAATCTATTCAGTTGCCAGTGTTCATCCCCAACTACCAGCACAAAGGCGAGTACTTGTTGCATCTTCTAGATGTACATAGACAATTACATTTTTACTTGCACAGACCTTTGGGGTTTAGAAAATCAGACCAACTTTTCATGTCCTACTCTGAGACAAGAAAAGGTCAGTCACTGTCAAAGATTACGTTATCTAGATGGCTTACTCTTTGTATATCCTACATATATGGCTCTAAAAACAGGTCTCTTCCCATTCATGTTAAAGCACACTCCACCAGATCGGTAGGTACATCTGCAGCCTATCAAGCAAGATTACCCTGGGAGGATATCTGTGCTGCAGCCACATGGGCAAAACTGCATACCTTTATTACTCATTACAAAGTAGATTTGTCCTTCAGGACTAGAGCTTTGTTTGGTTGTATGACTCTGTGGCTCTGAGGAATATTCTCCCATGAGCCACCCAGAAATTAGGTTGCTTTGGGACACAGTCCCATCTGAGAGAATAAAGGCGAGATTGACAACAACACATAAAGAAGTTATGTACTTACCATAATGTTCCATGTGTGTTGTCCATCTCGACTTTTATTCTCACAACCCACCACTTTTATTCTCACAACCCACCCTCCATAACCCCCTTCCAGATCTCCTGGGAGACTGAGTGGACATTGGATATTGGATCTGCATAGCCTCAGAGATGCTAACCTTAACTCTGTATAACAGTTACTACTGCATATCCTCTCTGATATTACACATTTATTGCTCTATAATTTCTGGATCTGGGGAAGTTAGGGAACTGCATTATAAGTAGGGAAGGAGGCCCACAAGTTTTGCTAAAGTCCTCGAGCTTTTGTAATGGTTGAGATGGATCCAACCCATCAGTGAATAGTAAAGGTCGAGATGGGACAGCACAGATAGAACATTATGGTAAGTATATAATTTATTTTTTCTGGCAAATCCCTGAGGATTGACGTTGCTAAATAATGACTTACATTCGAGTTTCAGACTTCATATCCTTCCGAAAATGCATGCTAACACAAATCCTGTTATTCTAGCAACTTTCCAAGTTTGTAAGTGCAATATTTAAAATCTGCCCCTGTTTTGGGGGTTTTGTTCCCCATTATTTTAGGCTTTGTCTGGATTTCTGGCTCTAAGAGGTTGAGAGGTGTGACTATTCAGAAATGAATTGGGTTATTTCTGTTAAAGGTGTCTTTTTGAGTTGGAACCCATTTTTTATGAAAACATAAGGAAGAAAGCTGTATACAGCAGAGAACAGATTAGCCACATAAGGACAGTGGTGGACTAGAGCAAAAGACCACTACCTGGAATAGTTTGTAGTACACATTATTATGACAGTAGGACTGAGCAGTTGAAATAAGTGTGTAGCAGTTTGAGCTAAACTGTTTCTCATAATATCAAGTAATGTATCTGTAACATGAACTGACTTATCTAAAAATAGGAGAAATAAATGTTGAAAAGAATTATACAGTGGAAATAAGAATAATATGCTCTGAGGATCGAAAATGAAGAAAAGTAACAAGAGAAACACTGATTACATGTGTATATATTTTCAGTAATAGCTTATCATAGCAATTTCATGCTAAAAGGTAAAGTGTGTGCAGAAGAAAATAACTGAGGTATAACTATACTTGCACATTCAGATCCTCAATAAAGTACTACTTTATTTTTGAATGCAGTCACAGTATTACATTTTGTAACACTGTATTTGAGACTACTACAAATGTTATTTACATAGTTGAGGAATACTTTGGCACCATAGTGATAATTACTCTTAGATGTCTGGTGATGCATTGCATCTGTGGAACCTAAACCCAGTAAAAGACAGAGTACAATAAAACTCAGAGAAGCGTCATAAGCAAAAGGTTGTTTGAACAACATGCAGACACTTTAATGGGAGATACGTAAGATAATAAGACTGAGACAGCAGTTAACCTGGCACTTTCAGAATTTTAGATACAACATTACAAGAATCCTAACGTGGTGTAACTACAAAAAAAGAAATGCTCAAAGAATAGATGTACCAAAGGTTTTATAAGGCAGATGCGAAAGACAAAGGATACATTGTGCAGTTAATTTAAAAGGAGATGAGAAAAGGCAGTAGTCAACCTGGTGTAAATAAATTACAAAACTAACCAAAAGCATCCAAATTGATTAGACAGAAATTTTAGACAGACAAGTGACTGGATGCAGTTTAGACATTCCTTGATATCTGAAAATATAGTTTGAATAAATGTTCAATTGATAGACCTTCATGTGTTCTAATTGTTGAAGAAAGCATGGCCTACTTATGTGGGTAGAAAGAGGCAGCGACATTGCCATCTGATTTCATGAACATTCTAGGGATATGCAGGAGTTTTTGATTAGATCATGTTAATATCATATCAGTCTTATACCAGGCTATAGGGCTAGATGAGTGAAGGTATATTCACATATAGACGCTAATAAGGGAAGGCATGTTGATCATAGAGAGTGTGTTGCAGTGAGAGGTAATTAAAGGAGGCAAGGTTGTGAACTTGATTTTGTTTTAATTGCCTGTGCATTTTTGAGCAGATTGTTTGGCAGATTGCCCATGCCACCTTTAGAATACAGGTGTTTTGGCAGAAGTTGTTGTCTTTCGGCTTTTCCCGGTTAGGGGTCACAACAGCGGAACTCCGGTCTGCTAATGATTGGCAGTAGATTTTCACGGTGCCGAGTTGCCAGCTCGACACCCAACCTTCAATGAAGGCACGCCCATTCATGCATGTCTTTCGGAATGCCACTCGACCCGCGGAGAGGACATGCAGACTCCACACAGAAGGCACTCCCCGCACACTAGCTGAGAATCGAACTGGAGAACCTCTTGCTGTGAGGCAACAACAGTGCTTGATAATTCTAGTTCTTATGTGTTGCGCAAGAAATTGCATAATTTTGAAAAGACTACTGAATTTGCAATTAGCTTCTTTGATGGTGGTGTTAATATGTCTTTGAAAGCAAGTTCTTAACTAACAAGAATTTCCAGGTACTTCCAGCAAGTTACATGTTCTACAGATCCATAATTTCCCTTGATAAATTCAGACAGTTTAAGTCAGGAGCTGAAGTTGAGGTTATACAGTTTTTGTAAAAATATGTAATTTTAACTTTTTTTGTTTAGAATAAGCCTGTTTTGGTTATCCATATCTTAATAGCACCAAAGCCATTTTTGTACTTCCTGCACTATTAATTTACCCTTTTTTCAGCACAATGAAGTGAATCGAGTCATTGGTGCGATGTATAACAGGAATGTCATTTGCATGTCTACAAATTGAGTTTGTAAATATGGAAATTTGTAGTAGCTTTTTTGCGAACTCCAGTGTTGAATTGGAGAAGTCTGAGAGCATGGACTGCCAGGATATGGCCTGTTTTCATCTGGATAGGTAGCTAGAAAGCCAAGATGTAGCTCTAGAAAAGCACCATTTTATTTAAGATCATTGATCAGAATGCTGTGGTTGGGATCCATGAGTTTGATCACCATGGTTGTCTTCAGAATTGGATTAGTCGATTAGATTTATTGGACTCCTGTTTACTTCAAAGAGTAGTGAGTGTTAAATATCAAGATCATGGAACTGTATAGGCAAAAATATTTCTCATTATTCCTGAGGTTCCATGGCCTTGGAGTTGTGGGGATGCAGGGGCAAATTTTCTTTTTTTCACTGCAGAAATATTTCTTTCATCCATTCATCAACATCCTCTTTTCCCATTTTTGCATATGGGGTTGGGGTGCCACTTCAAAAGTGACAGTCATCAAGAGCCAAGGTTCACACAGCTGGGTGGCTAGCCCTATTACATTTGAAATCAAAATTGTAAATTGCTGACTTTTTTCTTTATTTTTTGGTTCTTTGAAATTCTTCTTGTGGAACTGTTGTGAATTCATTATTATTGTTGTTGTTGTTGTATCTTTCGGCTTGTCCCGGTTAGGGGTCGCCACAGTGGAACTCCGGTCCGCTAATGATTGGCAGCAGATTTTTACGTACCGAGTTGCCAACCCTGACATACAACCTTCAACGAAGGTACGCCCATTCACGCATGTCTCCACACAAAAGACGCTTTAGCTGAGAATCGAACAGGACAACGTCTTACTGTGAGGCGACAACGCTACCGCAACACTACCACCGCAGTCTGAATCCATTATTATTGACTAAGATAAAAGCTTTTAACAGACAAGAAAATTGTTGCTGAAGATTGTTTATGTTTGTGGCTATTCTGCCAACTAGTTTTGTTAAGGCAAAATGCATTCCAGGTCTTACTCTGTAGCCACATAGGGACAGTGGAAATTTGCTATGTTTCGTTAGGGGGCAGTGAATGCTACAAGGTCAGTAGTTTTCAACCTTACTAACATCACTGCCTTTGAAAGAGGGGCTAGTTTGTGATTCTTTCCAAATGTCTGGAATGATTTATTTATTTATTTTTATTCTGTTAATTAGATTTGAGTGAAAAAGTGATAATCTGCAGTTTATCTTAGAAAGAATGTAGGAGGGGAAGATTATCAATTAATGGTGACACACACTATTTTTTAATAAATTTCTCTACAGCAGAAATATTTGTTGGTTTTAGGATAAAAACATATTTGTACATGTTAATATACAGATGGTCTTGAGCTTTGTGTTTAGGCATGCCCTTTGGAATAGAGTTGGTGCCAGTAGGGAAACAGTTTTGAATGCTGTTGGCAGTTTCTTAGCCATACCGCTTAGTTGTCCAGAGTTCCCCTCATATTTTTGAGCTGTTCCTCATAAAATTTGTGGGTTTCTGGCAAATTATTTTTGGATTGAAGTCACCTAATAAAAACAGGTATTTAAGATTCATACTTCATTCCCTTCAGAAAATGCATGATTATGCAAAACCTGTTATCTGTCACTTTCCTCAGTTTATAAGAGCAATATTTAAAAAGTTGTCAGTATTTTGGACCTTTGCTCCCCAATTATTTTTGGCCTTGTCCAGAATTCCTGGACTAAGAGGTCAAGAGGTATGTTTGTGCCATAAGGTCTGATCTAGGAGATTTTCAATTAATGATTTCCTGTGAGATTATTAACTTCCAGGGAAAATATTAGATTATTAGAGTTGTGCAATTGAATGGTGATATCTGCATCTCTTTTTGCCATTCTAATAGTCCGTTAACATTTGTTTTGGATTACTTTATATGCATTGCTGTTATTGATTCCAGTTATTTTATAAGCTTTCCAGTCTGTATCCCTTTTGAATTTAGTTGCCCCAATGGTTTTGTTAATCCATAAGGCATCTATTGTTTCCTAGTTTAAACTGTCTTGTCAAGTGAACTCAGTAGGATTTAGTTAAATTCTTTAGTAGCACTTCTTTGGTAAAAGAAGGAATTTCATGAAAGACCGTTCATTTTCCTGCAGTATCTGAACCATTATGTCAAATGGTAGTCCTTTTCTTAAAGTGATTATGGCTGAGAGAGATGTGGAGCATTAACACTTTCAAGTCGTATATACAACTGAGTGGTTGTTTTGCTGATTAGGAAGTATACCATTTGTGATGGCATTTTCAGTCTGTCTTGTTGGGATCCAGTTACAGTATTAGTATCTTCTGGGGAGGAGTGTGTGATAATTTGTTTTGTTTCCAGCTCTACTGCTGCAAAGTCTTAAAAAAAACATATAGTTTGTTCTGCATGATCACCTGGCTGTCAACACATTCTGGTTGCTGTCCCAGTCCTGGTCGTTTTCCATTGAATGGCATCATACCTTTTCCTAAGAATCTTTTTTTAATCACCTTTGCCTCTGCAAAGGTTTTACCTGTGATTCTCAAGGTGACTGTTTCTGTCACCATTGTAAGCATCACTTTGATCTATTCTTGAATCACTGGGAATGTTTTAAAAACTGTTCTATCATTAAAGACAGCTCAGTAAATAAGTGATTTGTGGCTGTCTTCTTTTAAGTAATCATCGTCAAAGTACATGTCTTGAGCTCTGTTTCTAAATACAGCCCTGAGTTGTTTTCTGTCTGTTACGTCAGAAACAGAACAACTTTACAACAGATTTAGAGATGTATTTATGGTATGCAATGAGAAGCAACATCATACACAAATACTCAATCTCTTTATAGTAGTGGTAGCTGATGAAAGCACTGCATACATATGAATTAATGTGATGTGTATTGCATAGATTTGTGTTGTAAGTCTAACTACTAAATGATAGAAAACCTTCAGCTTATTCAAATAACTTTCCCCACATCCTGAGCAAAACAGTACACTGTTACCAAAAACAGATACTAGTAGTACCTGACCATCTAGGTCTTTGCAACTGTTATATAAATTACCCAACTTCTGGCACAATGGGAGACATAACGTTTCATTCAGATCCTTAGGTGATAAATTAACATCTAGTATTAGACATAAATAGGTCTATTCCTGGTTCTGTCACATTACCTTCCCAGCTATTCACTCATGTTATGCATAACCTTCCTTCTGTATATCTGAAATAGCACCAAGAAACGTTTCAGCCTTAGTCAAACCATTAATAAACAGCACCACTTGAAAAACAATGCCGCAAAGTATTTTATTTGTATGCGAAGGGGGAGGGGCATAATGGGCTGTGCCTCTCCATTCTTCTAAATAAAATAAAGAATTCTAAGATCACTTCACTCTAGGGTATGGGGCATTTCAGATTTTGCAGTGAATTTTACCTCATTAACCAAAAGTAAACAGGTTAAATATACATCTCACTCAATCCCCGTTTAGTGTCTCTGTTTCATGTTTAATCCGTTTACTCTTTTTCTCTTCAACAGTATTTTATGCTCACATCCAGTATTGCTCAGAAATCACTTACAGACATTTGACAATTTCCATTTTCAACCACTAGGCTTTAGAGTACAGAAAGTATAGCACACTGCTGTTGTAATTCCTGTAGTCAGATACATTGTTGCTAACCAAATACCCAAGTCTCCTTTTATGGTGTCACCTTCTGTGCCATTATTATCCCTTTAGCTTACACCTAACCTGGTGGTGGTCTTTTTTCTTCTCTTCTGCCTTCACCAGTTCCTAAAGACTCTACCTTTCTTTATACATCATGGTCCTTTATGTGACTTTTGTGAATCAAAATGTCCTCCCCTTTTATTAGCTTTTTTTCTTGCATTTTCATTCTGTTTGCCTGTTTCTCCAACATTTTAGTGTAGTCTACCTCACAGCTAACCTACCTATTGTACTTTTTAGTCATCCTGTTCCTCCCCTCCCAGTGTTTCCTGTAATCTATCCCCTCTCTTCCAAGTCATGGGTTTTATTCCTTCTTTTTATGTTGATGACTCATATTGGTACATGGTTGCTCCCAGACACAGACACTTCTCCTCCCACCATTATCTCATTTGCCTGAACAGGACATATTTAGCATTTGAAATTCCTAATGGATTCCTGGATAAACTGGGTGAAATATTTCTGGTCAAAGACTTTAAATTCACCATCTTGATTCTGGTATTCTCCACTTTGCCTCAGGCCGATTGAAATCTCCTTTGATGTAACCACCTTATTTTATGGGTCTAGGACTAATGCTCGAACGATGCATGGAAACACAAAATCTTATATTTTTGCAACCTTCTAAGTTTTTAAAAGCAGTTTTTAAAATGTATCCCCCATTTAGTTTTGGCTTTGTTCAGATTTCGTGTGCTAAGAGGTTGAGAGCTATGTTCTTTTGTAATTGCAGCAGCATTAGCAGTGGTGTTTTCTTTTGCGTCTGCTACCCTCTACCACACCACACACATTTGTTTATGTCAAGATCAGGCAGCAAAAAATGAGAGGATTCTGCTTCAGCTCCTGAACTACAAGAATGCTGCATTGTTCTACATGTTATTTCCTTACAGGGTTTACAGTGGCTTGTCCAGTTCAAGAAGCAAGTGTTCATTGTTATTTTTTTCACCAACACTTCAAGAAGCATATGTTTTTTATCATTACTTTTTGTCACATCCTTGTTCCTTTAACAAATTTCTGAATACCTTTTTTGTCAAGTGTAGTACTTTTTTTAAATTCAGGGTAGGATTTTATGTACCTGCATGCAGATTGTTTCAGTTCTCTTTATTTGTAAGTCTGGATGAAGATTCTGGAAATTAATACTGTTGAATAGCTAGCTCTAGGCATGACATTTGTAAGCTGACATGTTTAAATGTTATAATCTTTTTACAGAATTTAAGGCACTTCACAGTGAGGTGATAGTTGCACTGCACTTTTGTACAGTAGCTATAATTGCAGATGAGACAGTTTTGTTTTAGATACAATTTTTACTTTAAAATATATTTGATTCGGCAGAACTCACAAAAAGGGCATACAGACTGTACTCATTTCAGAAAATGCTATCCACATTTTCATTTCTGAAATTGTTTTATTTGTTCATTCAGCCCAGAGGAAATGCCTCATCTTGTTTTGACATTCTTTGTAGTTTATTGTCTGATAAGTAGATTTGTCGTCCTTCTCTGATCCACACACTAGTTTCTACCACCATTAACCAGGATGCTGTAAAGATTCCAGTGTATGGCACCTTGGCTGCCTCAATCAAACCACTCTGAGATGTGCATATAGAGGTATTTACATCACCTCCAGCCATATAAAATTCTTATTGCAGAATTTTAATTTTATGCATTCTAACCTCAAGATAATGATTGTATTTTAGGTAAAATTAACTGTTTACATTTTGCAACTCATGCTGCAGAAAAAAGTATATAAGTATAGTTCAGAAACCTTCAAATCTCAGTGAAATACTCCTTGGAAGTCATTGTAAAAGAAGTACTGCTTTGTCTGTTTATTATAATGCTATTATTAAATCTTCAAGCCTTTTGCTTCACCCTGTTATAATGCTATTATTAAATCTTCAAGCCTTTTGCTTCACCCTGTTGAGTTCTGTTGTGATTTGTATTGACAAAAAATAGTTAATTTTCGTTATTACATAATTGAAAAGTAATCTTTTGTAACTGCATTTTCATGTATTTGTACGACAATAGAAATAAAATAATTATGCATAATTTCACACTGATTGTTAGAGACAGGTCTGTTTCCAGCCATAATCATTTCTATGTCAAGCAAATAGTTGTTCATCTTCTAGTGCAGACAAAACTAATGAATTATTCAAACCATATTGTTTTTTTTTCAATCCAGCTTTGTAATGATTGTATTTATATTAAAAATACATGAAATAGAACAAATTGAGTATCGTGAGGAAAATAAAGTCCCAGTTTTAAAATACTACTTTGATTTTCTGTCAGCTAAACTGAAGCAAAGCTATTATTTCAGTTGTTGACTCCTAAGGACTATTCTGTATTCTGTTTCTGTATAGCCAACCTCATCATCTTCATATTTTCTGGAGAAGAAATATGTGTTGCTAAAAAAAAAAAAAAAAAAAGAATGCAGAAGGAAAGGAAACATGATTTTTGTACTTTGGAGCTAAACTGAATCCATCTCTCATCAACTTTCTCTTCTAGTTTCAGGAAACGAAACCCTCCTTTTTAAATTTCAAATCATCTTTCAGTGTCCATAGACTGCAATTTTATACTTTTTAAAGCATATCTTTCATCTTTTTATTATGTTTTCTGTCAGACATTTATTTTTCATACTTTGCTAAAATGAAACTGAATGTATGCGATTGTAAGAAAGCTACCTCTTATTACTTGTCACTATCTTGTAAAAGGATTTTGATAATGTGACTATGCGGGATAAGTTAAACAAATAAAGCAATGCCAGACTTTGAATGTGCAAGTTATTCTCCTGTTAAAATCAGGCATTTTTTTTTTGGAGAAGAGCTGCCACTTTTCAGAATGATTTGTAAATAGATCCTGCTGATTGTCTAAGGAACTTGGAACAGTACAAATGGCATTGTAGCATTAACTGTAAAATTGTATTATACTTTATACATGCATATGTGTGTGTGTGTGTGCATGCATATTACACACGATTGAATGGACACAATGCCGACAGGCAGGGGATCGATGCAAAAATGCCAAAGTAACAAATATCAACATGCTTTGTGCATGCTCTGGGGATTATACAGAAGTGGACTAAACCAACTGCAAGTATTTTTCCAGGGGGACAAGCCTCACTGCACCCTCCCACTCCCCATGCTAATTTGGGTCTATATTATAACTCTGAATGATTAAAAGAGCAAACACTCTTTAATCGACCCCTTAAAATTGAAAGGACTAAATCCCGAACACACGGAACAGCGATTTTTCCCAGGGAAAAAAAAATCACTGGACCGTTTTCAGGACTTTACCATTTCCTCCACTGTGGTGCGTTCTCAGAGTTGGTATATCTAAGTAGAGGGGGTGTGTGGGGCACAGACCCCCACTTTATTTTGTGTTTGGATTTTTTTTTTTTTTGCGGAGCAGCGATTTTTTTCCCCCGGGATTTAGTGCTTTTGATTTTAAGGGGTTGATTAAAAAGTGTTTGCTGTTTTAATCGTTCGAAGTTATAATATAGACCTGCTAATTTTATCTACTAAGTCTGGTCTACATTCTGTATTGGTCTGGTAGTTGGCTTGGAGGATTAAAGAGCTGCTAACAAGTTTCCTGGGATCCACTGGTGTAAGGTTTGACTCCCAGCCTCCATTGTCTAACTGTGTGACTCAGATCAAGTCACTTTATCAGATACTGCTCCCGGACTTAGTCTGAAAAAGGTTCATGGAGATCGGTGTTCTACCCCAGAAAACAAATACTAATAAATAAATAAATAAACTCTGCATTTGCACAATTGCCAGGAAGATGGAATATTCCTGTACTCAGGGTTTGACAATCTTGCACACTTGTTGAACAAATGGTGTTGACCAGACACCGGTCAGCTTTGTGTCCATTTGATCTCCTGTCCTACACACACACACACACACACACACACACACACACACACACACACACACACACACACACACACACACAGGTATATGAACCACAGACATAAAAAATAATGCAGAAACAATGGTGTCTGTAAAATTTGTTCATTTATACTGGCAGAACAATTAGGCTGGAATGTAATACTTTATATTAAAAGCACTGTATTTGTCTGTGGGTGAGAAAAAGCTGGCTCAACATTTATTTGTCCCCCTTTCCAAATCCTATTATTCTAGGTTACATTCAAGTCAAAATTAAAACAGCTAACATGCACTAAGTTGAATTTTGTATCAATACAGAATTTATTAGCACTTAAGAAATAAATTAACTTAATTTCAAGTTGATATTTTCTGTTAAACAAAACCCCTCATAAAGATTGTTTGTTTAGACTAACAGTTTACAGATTATATCACTTTGTTTTCCTTCTCTGGTTTTAACTAATCTTCCTTTACCTCTGTTGAGTTGAGATTTATTTTCTCATTAAATGTCAGAGCAGTCTGTCCTTTATGTTCTCTGCTTAATGAACACTAACTGTAATGTAACATGTCAAACATTTATTTTATAGCATGTCTTGGCCCTGTTCTTTACTTTCAGTCTCTCTCTCTCTCTCTCTCTGTCACACACACACACACACACACACACACACACACACACACACACACACACACACACACACACACACACACACAAAACAAATTCTGTCTGTCTCTGAGGTGTAGCATGAGTTGCATGTTTTCCAGATTTTCCTAAAAAGGGTGCAAACATTCTGGACAAGGCATATTCCAGCATCAAAAGTGCCTACAGAGCAGTACAACAACCTAACTTAGGAAGCACTGACCATCTTACCATCATGCTTCTACCAGACTACAAATCGGCTCTGATCAGACTTTGTACACGTGGTTGCTGATGATTTTAATCAAGCAGATCTGAGAGAGGTGCTATCCCACTACTGTCAATTTGCAGATTTTCCTACAAGGGGTGCAAACATTTTGGACAAGGCATATTCCAGCATCAAAGGTGCCTACAGAGCAATACAACAACCTGACTTAGGAAGCTCTGACCATCTTACCATCATGCAGACTACAAACCGGTGCTGATCAGAGAAAAGCCCACAATTAAGCAGGTCAGGGTCTGGCATGAGGGGGCTTTGGAATGTCCCCAAGACTGCTCTGATAGTGCCTGCTGGGACATTTTCAAAGAGGCAGCTACGTCAAATGAGCAGTTAAACATAGATGATTACATGGAAGCAGTAATAGTTACATTACTAAGTGTGTTGATGATGTATCCGACATCAAAAGCATAACAATCAGAGCAAACCAAAAGCCATGGCTCAACAACAAAGTCTATGATCTCCTGAAGACAATAAATGCAGTATTCAGAGTCAAGGACAAGGAGGGTCTCAGCAAAGCTAGAGCAAACCTAAAAAGGGGCATTAAGTAGGCCAAGATGGAATATGGATAGATATTGCAAAGTCAGTTTGCAGACATGAGGGACACCAGGAGTCTGTGGGAAGGGATACAACAGATTACTGACCATAAAACCAGGTCCGCTCACTGTGAAGACAGCATTGAATTCCTGAACAGGTTGAACTCCTTTGATAGACTGAAGAGAAGAACAACATGGCTGCTACAAGTTTACCTGTCGACCAGGAGGAGGGGGTGCTCAGACTCAACTCCAATGAAGTGAGACCTCAACTTAAGAAGGTGAACCCTAGGAAGGCTGCTGGTCCTGATAAAATATGGGCAAAGTAATTAAAGGTTGTGCAAACCAACTATGCTCAGTTCTAACTGATATTTTCAACACCTCCCCTATTTTTGGTAAAGTTCCCTCTTTCTTCAAGGTGATGAATATTGTCCTTCTCTCCAAAAAAGCTAATCCAGACTGCCTGAATGATTATAGACCAGTTTCTCTAACTTCAAATGCCATGAAATGCTTTGAGAGGCCATCCACCTTCAACCCTCTACAGTTCACTTATCAGGCTAACAGATCCACTGTAGATGCTGTTTCAATGGCAATCCACCTCTCATTCGATCATCTGGAGGGAAGAAACAACTATGTCAGGCTGTTGTTTATTGACTTCAGCTCAGTATTCAGAACAGTGGTTCCCATGCAGCTTATTGACAAGCTTGTACATCTTGGAGTTAACAAGCTTATGTTCAACTGAATCCTCAACTTCTTGATGAACAGACTGCAGAAAACATGTGCGGGCAGCAACACCTCAGGATGCATAATACTGAACACTGGTGTTCCTCAGGGTTGTGTGCTAAGCCCTCTTTTGTTCATCGTCTGCACTCATGACTGTTTTGCAAAATACATCAATCACATCATTAAGTTTGCAGATGATAATGTGGTTGTGGGCCTCATCAAAGGGGAGGATGAAAGAGCTTACAGAGGCAAGGTCTACTCAGTGATTGACTGGCGTGCTAAGAACAACCTTGACCTGAATGTCATTAAAACAAAAGAAATCATTATAGACATCAGGAAAAGGTCAAAAGCATTCTCACCACTCATGATAAATGGTGAAGAGGTGAAAAGGGTCATATTTACCAAGTTTTTATGGGTGCATATTTTGGAAGATCTCTCTTGGACTGTGAACACTGAACATTTAGTCAAAAAAGCACACCAACATCTCCACTTTCTCAGAAGGCTCAAAAAAGCAAAGCTCCCACCTACTGTTCTCACCACATTCCACCAAAGAGCAGTTAAGAGCATCCTCACTAGTAGCTTCACAGTTTGGTTTGGGAACAGTACAATAGCAGAAAGAAAGAAGCTACAAAGAGTGTTGCGAGTTGCCGAAAAAATCATGGGCACCAACTTACCATCAATCCAGGATCTCTTCGGAGCATGAAGCATTAAATGTACATTAACCCCTCTGACCCTGCTCATGGCTGATTTATACAACTGTCTTCATGCAAGAGATATTGGTAGTATCCTCTGCAGGACCACCAGATAACTTAACAGCTTCTACCCAACAGTGTTGAGACTTACAAATGCTGATACCAGCCACCAATTATTTAGTCAGTAATCATTAACAATAAATAGCTCAGCTGAAAAGTGTGCAATATCTTTTTTTTATTCTTTGATGTAGCATTATATTTTCTTATTCATGTGCAATCGCCGGCTATTTGTCTGATGCAGATGAACAAAGGAGGACAATCTTAACATGTGCAATCCTACTCTGTCATGCTACTATGTACAGTATTCTTCTTCTGACTGTCTTGGGAAGGGGGCTTGTTTGTTTTTGCTGTTATTATTGGTTTATTTAATTTTTTAAAGGACTGTACAGAAACCATGCTTTTTCATATGTAGCTAATGAAACTATAAAATAGGAGGTTATTCTCAACTGTACATATTTGGGAAATGTAAACCAAAGTATGTGTTCTAGCCCTTTTTTGTATCTTTGACTGTACCTTTATTTTGATTATCAAATGCAGGCACTCAAAAGTATGCATGCCACTCTTTCTGACTGGACAGTCTTGTAGAGTTTATTTGCTTTTACAGTAATAGAACAGGGGAATAGCAGTGTACAGAGAGACATGACTATACCACTCCCCCAAACACACACCATAGCAAAGTGAAGAGAGAAAATTCTTTGAACTGGTGATAAACTTTTCATCACTGTATTGTGACGATGTGTGTGTGTGTGTGTATATATATATGGGTCTACTATGGTTGATTGAAAACTCACTTGATTCAAAATGAAATTACTAGGACCACTTCACTGAAAGCTCACTTCACTGAAAACTCACTTCACTGAAACTCATTTCGTTGAGAGTTATAAATGGCCTTTTCCCCACTGTAGTGCGACCCTGGAGTTAGTATATAAAGTAAGGGGGGGTGTGGGGGAAGCATATATCTTGGTTATATATTCTCTTTAGAAACAGTTATTTATTGCACTTGTATCACTGTGTATAGTTTAAACTGTTTATAATATGTGGGGGGCTACGACCCCCACACCCCCCCCTTACTTTATATGCTAATTCCAGGGTCGCACTACAGTAGGGAAAAGGCCATTTATAACTTTCAAGTAAATGAATTTTCAGTGAAGTGGTCCTAGTAATTTCATTTTCAGTTAAGTGAGTTTTCAATCAACCGTAGTAGACCAATATATATATATATATATGTATATATATACACACAAACATATGTGTGTGTGTGTGTGTGTGTGTGTGTGTGTGTGTGTGTGTGTACATATATATATATATATATATATATATATATATATATATATATATATATATGTGTGTGTGTGTGTGTGTGTGTAGATATATATATATATATATATATATATATATATATATATAAGGTATGAAGGGAGTGGAGGGTCAGTAACCCCACATGAAGGATGTAGTGGTACTTGCCCCACCATAAATTGTTTTCTTTTTTTGTGTTTTTTTTGTTAGTGTTTGACTCTGAAAAAATTGATCGTTTGTTTTAATTCTTGACTGTCTGTATCCAAACACAGGGAAATCGCAGTCATTGCAAACCACTAGGTACCTTTGAGTATTTTCATGTCACATAAGCTTCAAAATATGTAAATATCTAAGCATTAAATGAGGTTTTAAACAATGAGAGCTGCAAATCAGGTGTTTAATTCACTGATACTAAGACAGTTTAATGGTATACTTTTCTTAAGCCTTATAATGTATGAGGTCAGTCTTGCAGCAGAAATGTACATCAAGGCCGAGGGGAGGAAGGTATCCACTTGTGTACAGTAAAAGGAGAATTTTTAATTTCTTTGGCTCAAATCTATTTACCACACTGCCATTTATCATTTTTAACTAATTTCTTATCTCTGAGCTTTTAACCAATAACCACTGATTGAATGCCTAACTTAACTGTACTGAATGTAAGTAATATCACTTACCTTTGTAATTATAAATAATATACAAATGCGCTGTCTCTACTTTCTTAGTATAGTGTGTAGAACTTGTCCTATTCTTCAGACTGTGTTTTAATTTTCTGTCTGTGTCTTGCACCGTGGTACTTGGTGTGACAAAAGGAGATACTGCCAGCCCAGCTAGCCGGAATTTTGTTCATAGGTTGGTACTAGGCTATCGGTCCTAGGGCCTATACAAGCCTAGCCATAACAATTCCCTGGCTATTTCTTCCCACAGTATTTACTTCCTTCGACCCCTGTCTAGCAGGGTGACTGACGTGATCCCCAGGGTGAATTTCCTATCTCCCATCCAGTCATCAAGGTTCCTTTTGAAGAGTGCCAAAGAGGCGCTCTGCTTGACATGTATGGGCAGTCTTTTCCAGATTCTGGAGAGTCTCTGGGTCAGGAACCTATCCTCCAGCATGTTTTGTTCATTGTGATGACAAGGTTTAGATCCCTGGAGCATGTGTCTCTGAGGGATTGGGATTTCTTTAATTGTAGCATGTCCAACAGCTCTGGGTTTGACATGGCCTTGTATGTTAAGCAGAGATCACCTCTGAGTAGACGATATGCCACAGAGTATAGCTGGAGTTTTTTTAGACGGTCAGCATAGGGCATCTGCTTTAGGCCTGTGATTCTTTTAGTGAGGTATTTCTGCGGCCTTTCCAGTTGTTGCAGATGTCTTGAGAGATACATACCAAACGGGGAGTTGTATTCTATAATGGGTCTAATGAGGGATGAGTACAGTGGGACAATGACCTCCTTTTTTCTGGATGAAAAGCCCTTAGTGATGTGCCACATAGAAGGATTTCCTGACCGTTGTGGTGATGTGGTTATTGAAAGTGAGACCACTGTCCACCTGTGTCCCTAAGTCTCTTATCACACTGTCAGTATTTAGTGTACTGCCATCTATGTGGTAATTCACAGGTACATGTTTTTTCCCAAAGGTGATAACTATACATTTCTTGGCATTGAGCTTGAGCCCATGGCTCTGGCATCAAGAATCTATTTCTGTAATGCCCTTTTGTAGAATATCCACATAATTTGGGGATTCAATAATGGCTCGCAGTTTGCAGTCATCTGCGAACTTTGTTAGCCAGAGTACCTTATTGTTGGCCTGTACTTCAGAGAAGTAAATGCCAAACAAGAGCAGTCCCAGGATTGAACCCTGAGGTATTCCACTTGTTACTTGTCTGGAGCTGGATTTGGAGTCGGCTACTTTTACAGTGTGGGTTCTGTCAGTAAGCCAGTTGGCAACCCATCGAGTGATATAGGGATTAATGTCCAGCTTAGTAAGTTTATCAATGATTCCAGAGTGGGGGATGGTGTCAAAGGCCTTGGCGAGGTCCAGATAGGCTGTGTGGACCACCTTACCATTGTCCATGGCTCTGGAGACTGATTTGAAGAAGTCAATCAGGTTCAGGAGACAAGATCATCCTTTCACGACCCCAAACTGCATGGGGTCCAGTGTTTGAAGGTTGCCAATGTCTTTGTTTATAAGTTCCATGGCTTTGCAGATCAGGCTCATCAGACTGATGGGGTGGTAGTTCCTGGGATCCAAGGTGGATCTCACCTTGTGGAGTGGGATAACTGTAGCTGTGCACTACTCAGTGGGCATGAAGCTTGAGGTGAGGCTATGATTAAACATGACACTTAGGTGAGGTGCCAGTTCATGTAGTACAGAGCCTGGGATGTCGTCTGGTCCTATGGATGCTGTATTTTTAGCTTTGGAGAGTGCATTTTTTACCTCTGTGGTCGTTATTACTGGAAGTTGGCAATCTTTTAGTATTGAGATGGGCCCTTTAGGTGGTGAAGTTTGCACTGAATCGATCTGCCAGGGTATTGGTAATATCCTTGGGATCAGTATATTTAATGCCATTCTGTTGTAGCTCAGAGCAGATCTGAGCATTGCCATTTAGATTCTTGACATAGCTATAAAATGCCTTGTGGTGGTCTTTGGAATCTTTGGCAAATTAATTTTCGTAACTAGCTTTGGAGAATTTTATGAGGGATCTCAGCTTTGGTGGTGCTGCCGTAGCGTTGTCGCCTCACAGTAAGATGTTGTCCTGTTCGATTCTCAGCTAGAGCGTCTTCTGTGTGGAGACATGTGTGAATGGGCACACCTTCGTTGAAGGTTGTGCATCAGGGCTGGCAACTTGGCACGTAAAAATCTACTGCCAATCATTAGCGGACTGGAGTTCCGCTGTGGCGACCCCTAACAGGGAAAAGCCGAAAGACGCAACACAATCTCAGCTTCTTACTGAGGCCGGTAATGGAGTTTTATGCATCCTAGGATTTTCTTCTTTTCTGCAACAGTTTCTTCCTTTTGTTGTAAAGTTTGTTTATGACAAGGGACCACCAGATTGGCTTCCTTTTTTGGAGGAGAGCATCTTGGTTCTGTTGGGGATGGCACGATTCATTCATAAGTGGATGTGCTCGTACAGTGCCTTAGTGTAGGATTCAGCAGTTGAACTTTCAGTTCCTGTCTACATGGGTGTCATGAAGTTTGTCACTTCTGACTTGAGTAGCATGAAGATGGCTTTGGAGAAGACTTTTACGGAGGTTTCCTTACTGGGGGGGGTGGGATGTGGATGTCAAGGGTGATTAGCTTATGGTCAGACCTGACCAACGAGTGGATGACCATAGGTGTGGAGCATTGATTTCCCATGTTGGTAATGACCAGGTCTAGGATATTGGAGCCCCTGGTGGGACTAAGAATTAGTTGATCCAGGGCATTGGAATTTATGAATTCCAAGAACTGTTGGGCAAAGGTACATGAGTAGTTTTCCCAGTTAATGGCAGGGTAGTTGAAATCACCCAGTATTAGGGTGTTTGGTTGTATCTTAATATTTTTCAGTATGTTTAGAAAGGTGTAGTGAGAATCTTGGGGCATGGTGGGAGATCTGTAGCAAGCTACAATTTGGATTGCAGTCTTACCCACTGTTAGTTGCACCTGGAGAATTTCAGATACATTGTGTTGGGCAACTAGCCTGGTGTTGTGAATATCCTTGGTGAATATGGATACTCCTTCACCTTTAGTGTTTCGTTCCTGGTTTGGTGGCTGAAAAGTGTGGTAAGAGTTGTAGCCTGGTATTGCAGGGGTGCTCTCTGTAGCCTTGAACCAGGTCTCATTTACTGCACAGATATCGATGTTCTCCATTTTTAGGAGTGCCTCGAGAGAGTGTATTTTGAGGTTTAGACTTCTAGCATTGAGTAGCATTACCTTCATATTTTGCATGCTTGTACCTGTTATGGTGGTGGTTTTGTCCTTTGAACTTTGCCTAAAAATAATTATATGTCATTGATGAATGTCGAAATGATTTATACAAGATGTTTGCATTACAAATGTATTAGAACTGTATGTCATGTGTATATCAAACTGCTTGTATAGATGTGTGTTGAAAAGGGTATTTGCAAAGTGTGTTTGAAATGTAACCACACTGTGCCCTACAGGAAGAGAACAGAAATGTACATGCAGTATTGTAACTGTCTAAATGTATATATTTTAACAGTGAAAACTGGAATACAGGAGGTTAACTTTAGAAAAATTGCTGAAATTAAATTACTTTATGACTACACAATAAAAGATGGTATATTTCAGTTTTCAGTACAACAAGAGAGACAGCATCTATGCTGAGAAGCTTTCTGTATTGTCTTTGGAGTGAACTAATTACTCGTTTTGAAATGTGAAGGAATGCATTTGTTTTATGACTTCCAGCATTTGCCAAAAATCTGAGGTCTATGTATTTTCACAGGTAGATGGTAAATACTGCCAGATTCCAGTAGTGGAGGGTTCACCTGGGATAGAGTCAGATGACAAGAAATTATGTCATTCTGCAAGCTATCTCAGCAGTAATATTTGAGATATTAGTTTAAAAAGTCTCTAAGAAAGTCCGTGCATTCTGTATTCTATCTTGGACCTGACAATAACAGGAACCATTCACCACACATTTGCCTTGCTTTATATGAAGCAAGTTTCTTGGGAACAATATGATTCTCTTAGATATAGTCAGGAATATAGTGAAGCGTAGTTTAGATATTTTTCTTTATTTATTTGAGACTGTCCTGCAATGTTGTTTTAAATATTTCCTGTGATTTTGAACTCTGACATCATTACGAATATACATTTAGTATTTTGTTGTTCTTTTGTTATTTATTATTAAATATATTCAAACCTTTCATTGTTGCTGATCTGTATAGAGATGTTCAAGTTCTGAGGGTACTTGCATATTTATTTGGTGACACTGTGTGGACTAGTCCTAATAGCTTTGCTCTTGGTCAGACTACCATTTGTATTGATATTAATATTACACGGTAAGATTGGACACCCTTTAAGGGCCTTAAAGTAGCTGATAAGGAGTTAGCTGGTGACAGTGATAACTATCTTATAATCTGGCAAAAGGGGGCATAGCTAGTAAGGGTCTATATCATATGTTCAAAGTTTTATAACTTTGAATGTTAAAGTATCGAATTTAAATGTTTGAAGTTATAAAACTTCGAACATATGTAAAAAAAAAAAAAAAAAAAAAAAAAAAACCAAAACTAACAGTTGTAGGCAGAGGGGCAAACCCCCCTACACCCTCCACGTGGGGGGCTGTGGCCCCACACACCACAATCTTTAAATATACCAACTCCAAGACCGCACTACAGTGCAGTAAGGGAAATCTTCCCTTTACTGCACTATAATGTGGTCTCCGAGTTTGTATATTTAAAGTGTGGGGGGTGCAGGGGGGTTTTCCCCTCTGCCTACACTAGTCAGGTAAGTTAAGTTTTTTTTTTTTATTATGTGTTCAATGTTTGAAACCTTGAACATTGAAATTCGATTATTTAAGATTCAAAGTTTTCAAACTTCGAACATATAATATAGATCCTAGCTAGTAAACCTGTGCCAGCCTTTCCCAGGTGTGTGTGTGTGTGTGTGTGTGTGTGTGTGTGTGTGTGTGTGTGTGTGTGTGTATATATATATATATATATATATATATATATATATATATATATATGCGTGTGTGTGTGTGTGTGTGTGTGTGTAAAGCAAACCTCAAAGAGTACTTGTGTCAGCTACTTGGACAGGGACACAAAGCAGTGACTGGACAGAGAGGGTGCTGGAGGTCTTGGCTTGGCCACTCAGCTGAGATCTCAACTCTATAGTTGTGCCAGTGAGAGTCTTTTTGGGGATCTGGAAAAAGAGGGAGAAACCAGCCCCAGACTGACTGTAGTATCTGTGTACTCTTAAGGGAAATTGTACTTGATGCAGAAAGCTGCATCAGGGAATACAGTGTGTACACTTGTAATCCTCCCAGTGTATGTCCCCCACTGGTGCCAGTGGTGAGGATAGAGGCTCCTTGATCATTGGTCCGGTGGTGGGTCGTCACACTTGGGATGTGGCTAAAAAGGATCTGCTGACCAGTCCACTTACCTGGTTGCTATTCATTCATACATAGATATAAATAAATAAAATTGTGTGCAGTTTGTCATGGATGCAGGTTAAAACTTATGAAGTTCCTTTTGCCAAATGAAGAACATGTCTATGAAGGGCAGTAAATATGATTTGCTAAGAAAAAAATATTACTGCAGCTACCCCCCCCCCCCCCCCACACACACACACACACACTCACAATCACACACCTGAAAAAATGAATATGTTGTTGTTATACCTGTTTGGGCACCTTCCTATTTTTTGTAAACAATATCTGTCATTGGGTAGGGAAAGAAATTTTAAGAAATGAAATATGCATATGTGATAAGTGTAATCTAACAGAGATTTCATGATAGACTAGGTCATCAAAACTGCTGAAATAAATGTAAACTGAAAACTTTAACTGATGTAGAGGTAAGCCTTCTTATACATGGGCATTTATCCCTGTACTCATTAGTTAATGTAAGCTTTGTAAAGGGTACAAAGCTATGGGGAAAATTCTCAAATTTCGGCAGCCAGAAGCACTAGAGTGGTGATGCGCAAGGTACATCATTGTGAGAATATGACTCATTACGTGATATCATAATATGGGATATCCATCTTGCCTTCCAATCTTGAGAACTATAACCTGCAAAAGGATGCTTTAGTTAATGTGAGAGAGAAGTACATGCATTTATTTTATAATATTATGCATCAGAGTCACACAATGCATATTTATATTGACTTGGAAATGAACATAGCTAAATCGTAAGTAAAATAGGAAACTAACAGATAAATTAACTGAGAATATGGTTTAGCTAAAGTAGTATAATTTGCTGAAACAAGTCTGAGATGATAAAAAGTGAGAGGGGCAAAATATTGCAGACTACAAAATAATGAAAGAACCATCTAAGAGAAAGAGAACTCTGCAAGAAATTCCTATATGGTGAAAGTGTAGCAGCTGTCATTTGAAATGCTTTTGAATGTTTGAAATGTTTTTTTTTTCTTTTTTTTTTGGAATTGCCCATTATGGAACACTGTTTCATATCATGTTTTGTCTCGTCTTGCATTCTTCAAATATTTCCTGTGAAGTAATTGAAGTGAGTCTGTTTGGATGTGTCCATTGACCTTGTTAACAAACATTCAAAAACGAAATAAATGAGCAAATAAAATAAATGACCGCAAAATGAGCATTTCTTAGATAGACAAGAGAGATAGTAATAAATACCTCAAGGTATAAGATTAACTCAGAGCAGTAGTGGGAAAAGGAGAACGGGTGGGGTGAAATGTAGAAAGAGAAGCATAGTTCGACTGGCAACTTAATGTTATAAGAGAGAATACAGAGTAAAATACCTTTAGGTGCAGTGGAATAATTATAGAGAAGATAATAGATATATAGCTGAAAGAAAAAATATTCATTCCAAGTTGTGTTCATCAGTGTTACTGTGTTACAGCAGTCAGTGGTCTACTTCTTAAACAATCTTGACTTTATATATTTATTTATTTTATTTTTTATTTTACATTTGTTAACCGGGCTAGTCCAACTGGATACATGTCCATTTTCAGTGGAGGCCCGAGGAGAAAAGCTCCACTATCTAATACTTAACAAGCTAAGAATATACAAGTTATACAATAAAACCATTTTCACAAACTTCATTAGAGGCTATCTAAGTGTCTGAGTACAGTGTGAGTCAATAGCATGAGTGTATAATAGATGCTTTACTAGGTTATGAAAGTTATTAATATAGACATAAGTAACAAAATCTATTATTTTATATAACTAATGAGCTATAGCCAAAAACCTTTTTTAAAGGAAGAGAGGAAAGGAAAATCAGGTGAGAGGAAGGGAGGGAAAGAAAGGAAGAGAGCAATGTTACCCAGGGTTATTGCAAGAGCAAAGCCAGTGGTTAGTTAGGAAGAGTTTTAGATTGGTTTTAAATAGTGGAATAGAAGTCAGGGATGTAAGGTCTGGTGGTAGTAGATTCCATATTTTGCCAATTGAGTTAGAAAATATGGAGTCACCTGCTACATTATTTGCTCTAGAGGTTTTTACAAGAGTTTTGTTACAGGAACGTAGATTCCTCATGTTGTGGTAGGGCTTTATGAGGGTAGAGAGCATTGGTATGTTTTCAGGGTGGTAGAGGACTTTGTGGGCAATAGTGAGTTGATAGTATTGGATGAGATGGGGTAGTTCCAGCCACCCTAGTTTTATGAGATTCAAGCAATGGTGAGTTCTGTATGGAGAGGCAGTGGCAAATCTGGCGATATTGTTGTAGGATGTGGTTAGTTTATTGAGGTTGTACTTAGACAGATTAGTGTATATAGAAGAAGCATATAAAAGGGTTGATATTAAATGGGTTCTAGCTATAGTAGTTCTAGCCTCAGGGGTTAGGAAAGATTTGATTCTATAGAGTGAACCGAGTTTCCTGTTAGTTGTTTTTATAGTGGAGTTGATATGACAGTCAAATTTTAGTTGGTTGTCAATAGTAATACCCAAGAGTTTCGTGGTTTGGTCAGGAGTGATAAGAGTGCCATTGTTTGATGTAAGTGTGAAATCAATGGAGGGTGATAGGTGAGTGGGTGGAAAGAGCAGAAGTTTGGTTTTTTTGGGGTTAAGTAGGAGACAGTGGTTAGAGAACCATTGCTCAATGGTGGTGAAGGTGTGCTGTGTTAGTGAGTGAAGTTCAGTCTGGGTTGAGGCAGAGCAAATGATGGTTGTGTCATCAGCATATTGAATACAAGTAGATAGAGGAGTGGCTAGATGTAGATCGTTAATAAAAATGGAAAACAGGAGAGGACCTAAGATGGAGCCCTGAGGAACTCCTATAGAGGTGGGGAGAAGATTTGAGAGATGGTTGTCCCAGAGAACTGCCTGTTCGCGTTTTTCAAGATAGGATGAGAACCAGCTTAAGGCTTGATTGTCAAGAGAGAGGGAATGTAAGCGTTGTAGGAGAAGTTGATGATTAACCATGTCGAAGGCTTTAGACAGGTCTACAAAGAATGCAGAAGAAGTAGTGTTATTGTTGCGATTTATGTTGATAGAGTCGATGAAGGATAGTAGGGCGGTGGTAGTACTGTGGTATGGGCGAAACCCATGTTGGCAGTTAGCTAGGAGATCGTTGCATAACAGGTGATTAAGTAACTGTTTATGAATACATTTCTCCATAATTTTTGCAAGAGGAGATAGTAATGCTATGGGGCGGTAGTTAGAATACTCTAAAGAGTCACCGCCTTTGAAGAGAGGGATGATGTAGGAGATTTTCCAGACAGAAGGGATAGTACATTCTTTTACAGTCCTATTAATTAGTAGAGAGATGGGGTACGCTATTGCTTTGGCACCTAGTTGGAGGTATTCTGCAGGTAATTTATCTGCTGAAGGGGTTGTTGGCTTAAGTTTTTGAAGTAAGGACAAAATGTAGGAGGTAGATATGGGTTGGAGGTGAAATGGAGGAGGGGTGGAGCTAGGCTTAGTGAGTTTGGAGATGTCAGGGCGTTGTTGATCAGCTAGCTTTAGAATGGCTGAAGTAAAGAATATTAATAATATAATATTATATTATTATATAATATTCAGTAATATTTCTGAAGGAGACTAAAGGGGATTCTACATATTAACAATAAGCAAATCCGAAGGTCTTTCTCCAAATTTTAAAACCAGAAAGGGCCACAGTGGGACAATGTCTCTATCATATAAAGAGTGAAGGAGAAAGTTGTTGTGATGCATCTTATGCTGTAGCTTGAGGGAATGATAGTAATTGGAAAATAGTTCAGAAATGACTTACTCTAGTTGCACAAATTTTTATTAGTATGCATGTAAGCTCCCCAAGAGAAATGTAGTGATGTTCATTTTGTCCTGGCAAGAAGAAAACATTTTTTTTTGCATAAGACATGTAGTTTTCTAGTGTTAAAATTAATATGTAATGTGTTGATAGGAAATGCACAGTGGTGGTTGGTGACTTCAAAGCAGGGGGGAGGTGTACAGGAAGTAGCTGGACTTGTGAGATTAAATTAAATGCAGGGTATATTATGTCAGGCTCAGTTGTGAGCATGGTCACCATTTTCCATACATAACTGGCTTTACTCGACTATGCACATCTAATTATCTCTGAATAAATGCCAGAGCTACTTAGAGTAAGTTTTCTTCAGACATGTGATATGTGAATACCTTCTACTATGAAGCCATGAAACCTAACACACCTAAGCAAAAAACTGGTTGCCTGGTTTGCATGAAACTATTTACTGAATTACACATGATGCAAACAGCTGGGGGTCAATATACTGCTTGAGGTACTTTATTGTCTGTATACACCTCAGATGTCATATTGATTCACTCAAGCACACAGTAGCCCTGCCTAGCCAGATAAATGACTGTTTAACTGTGATCAAATGACAGCAAGGTTCAATCACTTTCATGTGCAGACTACCTGTTTACCTACCAGTTATGGCCACTTTATTGACTTTGTATACCTCAGTTGTTTGAATATGATCAAATAAAAAAATGGCCACACTAACATTTCAGCTCACTGCTGCTAGTCACATACAGTGCAATACATTGCAACCCAGCTCTACAGATGTGCCCACAAGTTACAGCCACTTTAGTGACAATGTACACCTGAGATGTTTCACTGTGATGAAACTAATGGCCATAGTAATGTATTCAGCTCATTCCTGTCAGACACATGCAGTGCAGCCATTTGAAAACAGCCAGACAAAGACTCACACACATGTACAAGCTTGTGCACATGCACACACTATTTTAAGTCACGTTACTTTATTGTATTAAAGAAAAAAATACATGCCATCCTACAGGCTGGAGCTATCTTGCAGTAGCAGTTGAACAGGATCACAGTCACACAGCACAGCACATTATTTTTTTAAATTTATTTATTAAAAATGGGTGCTTCAAAGTGCATTTATATCTACAAGTAACAGTATGGCTAGCCTCACTTCTAATTTTCAAGCTGCCTGAGGCATCAGCCACCTCTTGCAGTCTGAGCCAGTAGGAAATGGCTACTCCCTGCCTTATCCAACAGCCTAATAACCAAAGAAAGTCGGCAATGCAGAACCACAAATGAAGCTAGTAACCATAAAGAAATGCCTCTGCTAGTGTACCCAAAGACGTCACAGAACACTCAGAAGAAAAAGTAAACCAAAATTATATTAGTCATTAAGCGCTTTCATCTTAAAATAAGACTTCTTCAGAATAGCAGTTACACTTCTAAAACCGTATTTATACAAAGTTCAAAGTAGTTCATTAAAGCAGAATTCTTACATCACCAGCAGCCTAGCCAGCCTCCATTCAAGCACCATTTATGCCCCTCTGAAAAGCTAACATTGCCTGTAGTAATGCATAATCACCATGCTCTTTTAGTCATATTTTTAAATGCTGGGTTATTCTGAAAACACAGTCAAATGAGCTTTTTTTTAATAGAAATCAGTATTGTGCGCTACAGAAAAGAATACTTTCTTGCTCTTGAGGTTGAGGAAGTCAACTCAAAACACCAACCTTAGTAATTTCAGACCATATATTCTGTGCTCAGCCTACTGGAGCCTTTAAATTATTTATTTTATTTATGTTAACCAGGAAACCATGTTGACTGGGCATGAACAAAAATGAGAAAGCGATAGTGCAGAGGTAGCAGAGTTAAGTAAATTAAGAAAACAAGCAGGCCGCTTGATACTCTTTATTTCACCAGGGTAAACAAAAGAATCAGTTAGCAAGAAATTTGAACAAAAATGCTTAGTTCCAGAATACAGCAGCAGCTTATTTCTCTGCTGCAGAACCACTATCACTGCCTCTTAGAAGCTAACATTTTAGCAAAAACTAGCTAGAAATCTTACAAGAATGTAGCAAAATTTAGAAAAAGTAGAGGAATGCATTAAATTAGATACTAAAGATACTTTAGCAATACATCACAAGCCATTGCAAAACAGAACAGAATTTATAACTAATTTTCTGGTGTTTTTTTTTCCTTGTTGGGATAAATAGCACTGGGTACTGCTCCAAGGAGCACTGTACTAGTTAGACAGATGCACTTCTAGTGCCAAATTCTCTACAAGCAAACCTAGTCATTCTCACACAAATTAAGAAATGTTAGCTGCATTCCTGCAATGTCTATTAATTAGATTTGAGCCCAGTACTGCCTTATATAACCATGAACTATTTTTATTCATCTTTTCTTTATTATTTATTTATTTTATTTTTCATTTGTTGGCTGGGTTTGTCCTACTGAACTGATGGCCCTTTTTTAGCATAGGCCTGGGGAGAAAAGCTCCACAAATTTACAATAAAAATAAAAATTGTAAATGACAATAGTATTAAAAACAAAAATATAAACATTTTTCCATTTGGGACAGAAAAAGTATAAGGATTATTTACAGAGTTTAAGTTGCCATTTAACTTAAGATATGTACAGAAACAACATGCAAAGTTTGTAAGTACAGCCTAGGTAGTTACAGTTAGTGAAGATAATACAGGTAGTATGTAAGTAGAGATATTTTTAAGATTTAGTGCAAGGTAATTACCTAGATAGGATGGCTAAAAGAGCTGACATATAACCTAAGTAAAACCAATGAGGGCAGACAGTAAGCTATGTAGGAAAGGAAGACAGGTTAAGGAGGATGAGTACAGTGGCATGAAGGGCAACATTTAGGTATTCTTTGGTGGCTGATTTAAATTCTTTGAGTTTGTTGAGTGATGTAATTTCCAATGGGAGTTTGTTCCAAGAAATAACCCGCGGTAGTGTTGCTGCGGTAGCGTTGTCGCCTCACAGCAAGACGTTGTCACGTTCAGCAAAACGTTGTTGCGTTCAATTCTCAGCTAGAGCGTCTTCAGTGTGGAGGCATGCATGAATGGGCATGCCTTCATTGAAGGTTGTGGGTCAGAGCTGGTAACTCGGCACGTAAAAATCCACTACCAAACATTAGCGGGCCGGAGTTCCGCTGTGGCGACCCCTAACTGGGATAAGCCGAAAGACACAACAACAAGTTTGTTCCAAGAAATGGTAGGGTAGTAGCTGTAGAGGTTTTGACTGATTTTGTTCTTGGGTTTATAGATTTGTAGCAAGTCTTGGTCTGAGCTTCAGAGAGTCCTAGAAGGAATGTAGAAGGAAATTAGAGGAGATAGGTTGGGACAGAAGATGGTTGGTACAAGATAGAGTGGATAATTTGAAGCTGAGAGAAGAGAAGCTGGTGGGGTAATTCTAGCCAGTTTAAGTGTTTTAAAGAGAGACAGTGATGAGATCTATAGTTCTGGTTCACAGCAGATCTGGCCCCTTTGTTATAGGTATTTTCTAGCTTAGTTAGGAGAGAAGTTTGGAGGTTGTTGAGGATTTGATAGCTCTACAGTAGGTTTGGTAATAGATAGGCATGAGAGAGGGAGGCCAAGATTTTGATGAGTTTTTTAATGCAGTTAATGCAAATCAGATTACAGTTTTCTTTATTAATTTTCCTCCCTTGCACCACAAATGCAAGTGATTTTCTAATAAATTCTTAAGCAGTATTCCAGTAATATTACTTATCATTTTTTGCACTGCAAATGTGAGCCAACTATTAACAAAACACAGTTTTCTCGGAATAAAATGGAAGGTCAGCCAGCTTGTTCACCCTCAGTTGTCAGCCTCATAGCCCTTGGTATACTCAGGCAACGTAACAATTGCCTGATGCTCGCAGACTATGAATTATTGCTTAGCTCACCTCTATCAATATGTGAGAGATGCTACCAGTTAGCTAGATTGGAGGACTCCTTTTCTCAGACAAACACAACCTGCGAGCAGCACAAACCAACATTGCATTCCTTAAAATACAGTAAACTATCATATGCTTTTAAAGCATCCCTGGACCAAATTGTCAAGCAACCCACTAGATGACAAAATATTCTTGACCTCATCCTTACCAGCATGATGTCAGTATCAGCTATCCCCTTGATACTCCTTTTCCAGTTCATTCCAACCACAAACTGGTAACATTTTCTTTCAAAATCTACAAATATTTAGATGCAAACATCTTGAAGTACAGAGACTTCAGATGTGCAGACCTTCTACGATTCAATGATGAAGTCTACAAAATTCAAGTTTAAGTGTATTACTGAAGATAATGACACAGCTTGTAGTTAAGGAAGCAAACTCTATGTGCACTTTCAAAATTCCATTGACCTGGCAGTGTCTAACATTTCCAAACCAAATGAGAAGTTTAAAAGTAAACCAGTCTGGTGGTGCACTTGTATAAATAAAGAATACAAGAAAAGAAAAAAGCTTCTTTAATAGTAGAGCAAAACCAAAAAAAAACTCTTAAATCAAGGCTAACATTAAAAAAGATATCATAGGAAAAAAAAAACAAAGGCATTCCATGAACATAGACTAGCATCAGAAGCTAATGACAATTAAACATCTTTCTTTTGTTACATTGAGAAAGTAAGGAATAACATCCAACATTGCTCAGTGCTGTTCTAAAATGGCACTACCTAGATGGAACCAGTAGAGATAGTCAACATACTAGCAAACAAATTCAGTGTACATTTCACCCATGAAACAACTATACCAAGCCCACATATCCCACAGAATCTGAAACTTCCCATCATAACCAAAGAACACTTTGTTAAGGAACTCTCCAAAACAAAAAATATATCACCCACTGGGTCTAATAGTATATCTGGTTACCTGATAAACAGTACTAAATATGGGTTTACATTTAAATTGCAGAGGAAAGTTTCAGCGACCAAGGGTTGTCGATTGACATTTGGCTGACCCTTCCCTTGTGTGAGTTCCATTCTAGTGAATGCTCAGTGCATTCGCAAAGATGAGGTCACTCATTGAACTAGAGATTGTTGTACAGTGAGGATCGGGAAATGTACCCTTTTTCCACTGTAGTGTGATCTGGGAGTTATAAATTTTGCAGGGGGTGTGGTCCTCATGTTATGTCTGGTGCAGTGTAGGACTGCATTCTACTAATGTCGAGTAAGGTCAAATTCGCATATTAGTATGCGGATTTGACATTTTGTACATTGGTACACTCCGTTTTTGGTTTTCCAAGTTGATATTACTACATTTCAGCCAACTACATTTCATACTTATGGTATTAAACCCAAAATATGCCCTAGTGGACCCACTCCTACAGTTCTTCCACATAAGCTTAGCCACTGGTTTTGTTCTTGAAGTATGGATTATAGCTGTTGTGCTGTCATTTCACAAAGGTGGAGCCACCACTGACCCTGAGACCTTTTAGCCCGATTATTCTCATCTGCAAAGCCATGGAACATATTGTAACTGACCTAATTTGTAATGATATCAAAAATATTCTAAAGATTGATCCCCAGCAGTTTGCCTTTGTTTAGGTTAGATCTCTTTTAATCAATGTGATCAATTTTTCTGTGAGAGCAAAACAAGCCATGTACACTGGGCATGCTGTCCATACAGCATACCTCAACCTGGCTAAGTTTTTTTTTTTCACCATACAATATACCAATGTAATGAATAAGCACCAGCAGAACCTGATACAGTTAGATAGGTAGCAAATTTAGTGAAGGCTAGAACCCATGTGTTGAGGGTGGCAGCTGCATCCTCAGTAAACATGAAGTAAACAGTGGTGTTCCTCAGGGCTCAGTGCTCAGTGCTGGGACCCTTACCATTCAACATCTACTTTGCAGATTTCCAAATTACAAATGGCTATTTCTGGCTAATTAACTTTGTGGGCGACTGCAAACTTGGTGCCATCTTCAAGTCCAACTCTGACGCTCCAGCTGGAACTCATACATGTCAACCACTGGTGCTCAAAAAATGGGTTACTATTGAATGCTAAAAAGTATAATATACATAGTTGCACAGTTATCCTCTGGATAGGCATCAAGCCTCCTCTTTAACACATCTAAAGAGGGGTGTTTTTGTAACCATCACTGGTAACCTATTCCATAATATAGGGGCACATTGGTTAATATAGTTATCCCTCTTTACAGACATATTCTTATTTGATTTATAAATTAGTCTTCTATATCTTATCTCAGGATATTGGTCTTTTAATGCTAAACCCAGATCAACCATCACTTCTTCATTAAGAGAAGCCCTAAATGCTAAACACGGTTTCCTCTCACTAATCTATATACTATACTATAAAAATCCAAAGTCTATCTTCATATGATGTTATTATGACATACTTTGATATTTTGGTGAAATGTCTGTGAATTATTTCTAAAGATGCAATTTCAGACAGTGATAAAGAACGTCAAAATAAAATTATATTCAATTATAGGCCTAATAAAAGATATAAAATGTTCCTATAGTACCTTGGGTTTTCTAGTATCTGCTCTTCTCTGGACTAATCCCATTTTCTGAGTGATCTGAACTTAAAACTATGTACCATACTTACAGTAATACCAAGGTCCTTAATCTTGTTAACCATTATTCTCCAAATTGTACTGTTTTACATTTTCTGTAATTGAATTAAAGTTTACTTCAGCTATCTAGTTATGTAGGCTATTCAAATACAAATTCAGGTCAACCATGTTTTTTATAGTGGTTTACCTATGCTTTCACTTTGCTCTCATAGCCATATCTGCATCAGTGGATCCTGTGCACAAAAAATATGTTTGACTCTAGATTTAGTTTAATTCACATGAGTGTCACCTGTAGCCCTTGCTGTTTTCAGAATTCTCATAAAATGCTAGCTGTATTGGCTGCAGTCATTTTGTCTCTCCTTACCTCAGTGATTTGTTAATGAAATTAATTTCCCATGTAGTTTTGGTAGATCAGACAGTAAGTTCTGTTCCTCTCATAGATAGTTTTATTCTATTTTCTGTACTACCTCTATTAATCTGTGGAACCAGTTTATCATGATTTTTCAGATTGACATAGCTTGTCTGTTTTTCATATTCCCCAGGATCTAATTTACAGCTCAGCATCCCCTCATTTTTTTCAGTTTATAGGTACATAAGTTGTTACTAGGCTAAAGACCACTAGGGCCCTTACAAGCCTAGCTGTGCAGCCCAAACCGTTTGGGTCCCAAGTATCATGGGGCAGGGGGGGCATGTTAGTAGGCAAGTAGCTAAGGATTTTTGGGATGGAGTTAGAGTTAAGATAATACTTTTCTTATTGATGGCCTGTGTCCATAAGGGACATGGAGGACAGGCCATGGTGAAATTTACACTTTGCCATCTAATTGTCAAGGTTTTGTTTGAATAAGATCAGGGATGAAATCTGTTTTACATGGATATGGAGCCTGTTGCATAGTGTGGGGATACTTTGGGACACATATCTGCCTCTCCAGCATGTTTTGTTTGTCACAAATTAATTTCAGACCCCCAGAGCTAGTGTTTCTGGTGCTGTTTGTTTTGTGCATGGGTTGGGTCTGAGGAAGCCCTGTAAGTCAAGCAAAGATCCCCTCTTAGCAGCGTGTAGGAGACTGAATACAGAGACTGAGATTTTAGGCAATCAGTGTAGGAAAAGGGTATTCATGCCCTGAATTCTCCTAGTAATTAACCTTTATGGGCATTCCAACTGTTGCAAGTGTCTGGTTAGATATATGTCAAAGGGGGCATTGTATTCAATGACAGGTCTGATAAGGGACGAGTAAAGTGCTACTATAACTTCCTTGGAACTGGGTGCCATGCTGTTACGTGTATGGGGGACATAAAATTATTTTTTTATCATCTTAGCTACTCATTGGTCAAAAGCCATCTTGCTGTCTGCATATGTTACCAGATCCCTTACAACTTGTCTGACTGTTGGGGACATTTTATCGATGGAGTAATCAGCTTAGGTTTACAGTTTCCCAAAGGACATTATAATGCATTTTTGTCACTGACTTGTAGGCCATGGCTTTTGGTACCAGTCGTTTGTTTGTGTTAAACCCACTTGCAAGAAGTTTGTGTCTTGTGGGGAATCTATAATACCTCCAATTTATGGTCTTCTGCAAACTTGGTGAGCCAGTGGCTTTAACATTATCCTTGACTTCTTAGAAGTAGATGCCAAACAGGAGCAGGCCCAGTATGGAGCCCTGGGGTACTCCACTGGTTACCGGTCTCTTGGTGGAGATGGTCTCACTAATCCTGGCAGCTTGGGTCCTGTCTGTGAACCATTGAGTTATGTAAGGGTTTACGCCTATCTCAGAGAGCTTGTCAATAATGCCTGAATGGGGTATTGCATCAGATGCCTTAGCCTGGTCAAGATGCATAATGTGTACTGTTTTACCTTCATCCATTGCCTTGGTGGCACACTCAAAGAAATCTACCAGGTTAAGTAGGCATGACCTTCTTTTAACAAAGCTAAATTAGGTGGATCCAGTTTCCTTGTTTATATTTTCCATGATAATTTGCATTTTTCAGCCTTTCCATGTAAGTTGATGCATAAATTCTATGGAGGTAGAAGATACCAGTAATGTCTACTGGCTTGCAGGGTCGCATTTCTTTGACATACAGATATAAACCCTTTTAGTTTAGTATTTATGATAGAGATTTCTTAGTATGCTTGATGTTTTAGAATATCCCTTACTAAACTTTAGTTGGCCATTTTCCATTATTGAACAAACAACCCATGAACTCCATGATGCACAAAAGTAATAGTAATATAATAGTAATAAAGTAATACTTTAAATTTGTTTGCTGAGGTTTTCTTAGTCCTTGCCTTTTGTCATATGAAGAGTACTAACAATACCACGTGTTTTCTTGTTTTTTTTTTTTTTCATTTTATTGATTTACTTATTTTTACCTGGCATCATTGTATGTGCACATGTACCCATTGTTAACAGTAATCAGTGAGCTTTTGTCAGGTTATGTGAGTTAATATGAATGACATAGATTGCAAATGGAGGTTGACAGGCACATCTTCATGTATAAAGAATGTAGCTCATTAGCAGATTGTGGGGTTAATATTGTACACTGTTCTGTTTCTGTGTATATGTTAGTTTTGCTTTAGAAATATCATCAGCAATGAACCAGACTGTTTTTCTTGAATGATTACACACTTGATTATCTTGCTGTTTGTCATCAGAGTCAGATGTAAGCTTGAATTTATAGAGGGCAGTACAGCAATGCAGTTAGCAATGCACAAATGAGCCAAGTTGTTCTCTTGCATCATTTGACAATTTACAATTCTGAGCATTGCTACAAACAGAATATCACATTGTCTGTAAATTTGCTCGACTATAAATTGCTCATCTGAGCAGTTCTGCTGATTGGAGCACCCTATCAACCTGCACTATAAAGTACCACCGGCCCTAGCACACTGCACACAGACACTGTACCTCCCCAGTAGTGACAGGTACACAGCAAGACATACACAAATTGTCAAACTGAATTTATTTGGAGTGCTGTTGGACAGGGAGAGCAGAGCTGCACCACAGATTGCTGATCTGCTCTACTACCTGCCCATCCAGTCCAGCAGCAGAGTTATAAACACACATCCTGCACACTGAAATGCAGACATATGTAGATATATTGTGTGGAGAAACACACACATATATGCATCCAGTACTCCTCACTGTACAGAAATGATTTCTCCATTTGTACCAGCGACAGATGACATCAGGCATCCAACAGAAACACACACAAATATGCATAACAGACCCATACATGCACACATTCACAATAAGTATTCATGCCCAAAAACTTAAGAGGTCCTCTGACAGAATGCACACACACACACACACACACACACACACACACACACACACACACACACACACACACACACACACACGCACGCACACACACACACGCACACGCACACACACACACACACACACACACACACACACACACACTTTGCTAAGTTTATTTCCTTAAGAGGGCAAGCTGAATTATTGTTTGACATTTTGCTTGTACATTAAATGTTTCAGTTATCATTGACATCTTACATCCAGCCTTCAAATATGCCATTTTCTTTCTCCTCAACAGTATTTTCACCTTCAGTACCTTAAGATCACTACTTCGTAACCACCTCTGTTATATAAACAAAACCATCAGAAACTGGTCTTTGAACAAGTACTAGAATATTTATTTATTTATTTATTTATTTATTTGCAGTTGGTTTACCAGGATGGTCCATTGGGCCAAAATAACCCGTTTTCAATGGAGTCCTGGGGAGAAAAGCTCCAGGAAACTAACAAACTAGGTACAAACAATAGAATGATAATAAAAATAAAATAAAATTGTAAAATTGTAAAAACAACACACATTAAATTCAAAATTCAGGACATATTCAAACAGTACAATCTAGTGAAAGTGATGATACTATATACATACAGAGTAGTTAATTTTATAAGGATCATATGCTTTATAAGGTACAGTCAGGTAACATGAGTGGAAATTAAGATGTAAATACCATATATTTATGAGGGATGGGAGTAAGAGCATTCCCATTGGGACCTTAGATACATATGTAGAGATTTTTTGAACATGTAGTGATTGGGAGTGCTGCGAATGGATGGTGGGAGTGAGTTCCAGAGGTGGGCAAGGTTAAATGATAGTAAGTTTTTACCTAGGGGACGATTTGGTTTATGTACTTCTAGTAGGTTTTGATTATTTGACCTTAAAACTCTATCTGGTAGGTACATTTTGAAGGCAGAAGACAGGGAGGGACAGAGAGATGGGTTGAGAATGAGCTTGTGAGCTAAGGTTAGCTGAGTATAGTTGAGTTGATTAGGAAGTTCAAGCCAATTTAGTTTTTGGAGAGAGGAACAGTGGTGAGTGGAGGACCTATGACCGTTTGCGAACTTAGCGATTTTGTTATAGCAAGAGGAAAGTTGTTTTTTTTAGAGAGGACTGAAGATTGGTTAGCAGAGGAGCTCCGTAGAGAAGGGAGGGGATAAGAAAGGAAGAAGAGAGAGTGATTTTAGAGGGGCTTGTGAGGTACTGATTCTGGCGATAGAGCATGCCTATTTTTTGATGGGTTTTTTTTATATTTAGTTGTAGATGTGAGTTGAAATTAAGCTGGTTGTCAATTTGGACACCAAGTAACTTGGTTTCAGACACCAGTTCCAGGGGTAAATTATTTTCACTAGTAATTGAGAATGTATTGAAATTGAATGGAGTATTTTTTGAAGGGGTAAATACCATAAGTTTAGTTTTGGAGGCATTAAGAGCCAGGTGGTTTGTTTTCATCCAATGTTCAGTGATTGAGAAAGTGTCAAAAGATTTTAATACTCTTAACATATACTGGAAGAATCACGCAGCAAAAAGGTAGGCCAAAAAAGAGTTTATTTTACATGCATGGAGACCTGCCACAAAGTTCTTGGTTGTCAGCAGTCTAATTTCTATACACTTTACATGGGTTTTTATACCCTCTTTTGTGCATACACAGCAGCTGGTTACTAGACAAGGAATTTCAGTCAAGGCTATAAATTCACTCACTGGAGCCTTAGATGGTAAAAAGTCAGACACAAGATAAGTTGGTGCCTACATCAAGGTAACATCTATGCACTCCTCCTTGGTCAGAGGTCAGTCCCAAGATAGGCCTGTGCCTGGACCAAAGTAACATCTGTGCATTCCTTTCTGGTCAGCAAATTCCTTACAAGAAAAACAACTCATTTTAGCTTATTTCTTTGCACGCAATGTAGTTTCACATTTTAACCCTTCCTATACAGGATACAAAGATGTTGAACACAAAGATTCTTACTACATTTCCCCCTCACAACACTTTGTATCCCCCGTAATACATTTTATTCATACAGTTTTTCGCATGATTCATTTTCTGTATATTCAGAATAATAAGCTTTAGTTGCATTGGCAGACAATACACTTGATATTATCATTCGGATGCAAGGAATGCAACAACAACCCAACAGTAGGAATATAATGGCACCAACACATACAGCAATTAAGACATTCATAAGTACTGTTCCCCAATTTCCAAACCAATTTTGGAAAAAGTCAGTCAATGGATTCTGTCCTGGTTTTGTAAGTTCAGAAACTTGTTGTAAGATCTCCAAATGACTGTCTATATCGTGCTCATTATCGGGAATAAAAGAACAACACTCCTCCTGGATAAGAGCACAAGTACCTCCTTTCGCCGCTAGGGTGAAATCGAGCGCCATCCGATTCTGCAACACTACAGTCCTCATTGCAGTTAGCTCATCCGTCACCAACTCTAGCGCAGAAAAATTTGCATTGCTCAGAGTTTCTAACAGTTTTGACAGTTTTCTGAGCTCCCAAATAGATTTTACTGTCCCATAAGCTGGAAGAATACCAGCCCAAGAAATAACATCATCGCCCAAGTCCATGTGTGACAGTCCCTTGCTGCTACTGTGGGCCAAATCGTGATGATAGATCCAGGAGGCATCAACGTTACCTACGGGATTAACAGGTTTATTTATAGCACGTACATTTCGTATTTTACCTTGGGGAAGAGAAAATGTATGTCTTATAGCTGGTGCTAAATAGCCCAAAAAACAACTGCCTGACCAATTCCTTGGCAACCATTTGTATGCTTTTTTACCACAGATAAAATAACAATCATTCACCTTAAGGGTGATATTTACTGGAATAGAATGATTTCCTTTGTCTTGTAACCCTTTAAACAAAAGATCATACACAGATAACATTTTTTCAACAAAGCTTGTGACATTAATAAGCCCTGTAGTATTAATAAGCACTCTTATAGGCTTGAAACTTGTTGCACAGTGCCCATCTATTGTACAGTTATGAATTATGGTTACATTACATTGACTCCATCCAACCTTAATTTTTCCAGATCTCTGGAAACATACAGTTCCATTCTGACGACCCATGAGGGGTAATGCTATTTTGTCCTTTAAGGCTACCTCTGAAGTTTCAAATAGTAAATTAGTCCATGTATCATTTGCCCCCAAAGGGACTGTACCTAACATCAGACCACCATGTACAGTCGGGATAGCTGTGCATATCCAACAATTTGAAACATTAAAAGACAAAGCATATGCATATTTAATAGCTTGGTACATATTAAAGGGTGGATGCCAAGCTGTTTATTCGTCTCTCTTCACTTGGCTAGTTTTGTTTGAAAATAAAAATGGCCAAAACAGAAAAACAACACTTACACTTACTAATAAAAAAATTATTTTACAATGCTTTTGTGGGAAGGGCTGCTCCCTTCCGGTATTTCCCTGCATTGCTACAACAGTCAGAAAAGTTCTTATGAAAACAGGATTACTACTAATCAGTGTTCCTCAGGGGAACTCAAATTCTTTTCCAACTCAAATTTCCTGACAATCTTGCAATGTGTCAGGTGGATCCAAGATGTTCGCTCCTTTATTCGAACTGCTGTGGGAGTAGAAATCAAAACCTGGTATGGTCCTTCCCACTTGGGTGAGTTCCAGGTCTTCCTTTTGATGATTTTGATCCAGACCCAGTCGCCAGGTTTCACTTCCAGGATCCTGTTGTTCTTCTGATCTGAAAAGCAATCATTCGTTAGAGAGGTGTTAGTTCTGGTCAGCAATTTCCTCATGTAATCTGCTATCTCTTCACCCCCCTCACGTTCCGCAGGCAAAAGACCTTGCCACTGCGGGACGTAGTATGGTCTCCCGTATAATAGTTCAAATGGTGTGACCCCTTTCGAGGTGGGAGTGGTACGCATGGACAGGAGTGCTAGAGGTAAGCAGTTTATCCAAGACTGGTGTGTCTCGGCCATGAGTTTACGTAACTTGCCTTTGAGAATACCATTATGGCGTTCAACCAACCCTGCTGACTGTGGGTGGTAGGCACAGTGGTGTTTTAGTTCAATCTGAAAAACGGCAGCCAGCTTTTGAATAACTTGGTTTACAAAATGTGTGCCATTATCAGAATAGATGCATGTGGGTAGCCCAAAATGAGGGATAATATTATTCGTAAGGGCCTTGGCTACCGACAGGGCATCTGGCTGTGTTACTGGAAAAGCTTCAACCCATTTTGTAAAAGCGTCAATAATGACCAACACAAATCGCTTTTGTTGGATGGGAGTTAGTTCAATAAAATCCATACAGATTGTATGAAATGGATACGGAGGCAGCGGGAAAGCTGCTGGAGTGATCCGTACCCCACCACCATGGTATCGTGCACAAAGCAGGCACGATAAACAAAATTGTTTTGCATACGCTATAAAGCCCTTGGTCCAGAAAATTCGCTGGATCATTTGAACCATGGCAGCAGGGCCCAGGTGCGATGGGCGTCGTCACTAATGAGGCATACCTAAAAAGGTTCGTTGGCAAAACATACTTGTCATTTGGACCTACAAAAACTCCCTGCTTCTGAATAGCCCCATATTTAACCCATCGCTGTTTTTCCTGAACTGTACTAAGTTCCTGCATTACTTGTAAAGTTTGTAGATCAAATTTATCTGTAGGATGAAGTTCCTTCTGTGTGGTCTCGAGTGCAAAAGTAGAGGTTAAGGCTACACTTTTTGCAGTTTTGTCAGCTAGTGCATTTCCAAGTGATACTGGATCCTTGGCATTTGTGTGCTGCACACTTACAGATGGCCAATCCCGTGGCAGTTGGACAGCTTGTAAGAGGCTAAGGATTAAATCCTTGTGGGTTATTTCCTTTCCTGAGGCCGTAACCATTCCCTATTTTTCCATTGCTGTGCAAAGACATGGACCGTGGAAAAGCATACTGACTATCTGTGTAGATAGTAACTGCCTTATCCTTGGAAATGGTACATGCTCTGGTCAAAGCAATCAATTCAGCTTGTGCGGACAGGTTCCTGGGGAGAGGTTTTGCCTCTAGTACCTTAGTCTCAGTTGTGACTGCATAACCCACTTGTGTAATACCTGCCTCATTCTTACGTGCTGACCCATCTACGAACAGGGTCCAATCTGAATTTGCCAAAGGCTGATCCTTAAGGTCTGGTCTTGGTAAGACATTAGAGTGTATTAAGTCTAAACATACGTGAGGGGCACCGTCATCAGCTGTAGGTAACAGCGTGGCTGGATTAAGAGTGGTGCATCGCTCAATGGTCATGTGTGGTTGTGATAGTAACGTTGTCATGCAGGACAAATGTCTGCTAGGGGAGAGAAAGGTAACTTTATCCTGTAGAAGTATTACCGCGACAGAGTGCAGTACCCGTAAAGTAAGGTCATGAAACAAAACTAGGGTTGCAGACGCCTGCACAGCCAGTGCAGCTGCGACTACTGCTTGTACACAGTGTGGCAACGATCGTGCCACTGTGTCCAGTTTACTGGAATAAAAAGCTAATGGTCTCAACTTATCCCCATAAGTTTGCAACAGAACCGATGTCATAAAGCCCTGCTTACAATCTACTGTCTGAACAAAAGGTTTTGTATAGTCAGGGAAGCTAAGTGTTGCAGATCCTGCTATCAGTTGCTTTACCCTAGTAAATGCCTGTATTGCCTTATCTGTCCATTGCAGCGCGTCATGTGCTGCCATGGGAAGTGCAAAAATAAGTTCTGAAAGTGGACTCACTTCCTCTGCATAATTGGGAATCCAACTACGACAAAAGTTAGTTATTCCTAAAAATGACATCATTTCTTTTTTTGTACTGGGCATTGGTGCCTGTAAAATAGCTTCTTTTCTACAGTTATCTAGTTGTCTACCAGCATTTGAAATGGTATAGCCTAGATATCGTACTTCAGCTTTACAAAATTGTAATTTAGATTTGTTTACCTTATGTCCCTCTTTCGCCAAGAAATGCAATAACCGAATAGTTTCGGACTCACAGACAGCCTCCGTGGGTGCAGCCAGTAAGATGTCCACGTATAACAGTAGATGACAGCCATGCTCCGTACAAACTGTGCCAGGTTTGTTCACATTTCTTGCGAAAAGATTGTAGGGCTCTCACAATATCCCTGCGGCAGTCTTGTGTATGTGTACCGCTTGCTCATAAAAGTAAAAGCGAACCAAAACCTACTAGCTTCCTGTAGAGGGATGGAAAAAAATGCGTTACTGATATCAATGACAGAAAAATACTTATCTCTGGGAAGGATATCATTTAACAAAACAGATGGATCTGGGACCATAGGAGCCCTTAGTACTACAGCAGCATTCACAGCTTGCAGATCCTGTACCATTCTCCAGGTCCCATCCGGTTTCCTTACTGGGAACAAGGGTATGTTACACGGTGAATCTGTGCATGGAATTAAAACCCCAGCTCGTAATAGAGCCGTGATCACTGGTAGAATGCCTTCTTCTGCCTTTTTACTTAATGGATACTGACGCTTGTGAGGTCTAAAATCAGATTTTGGAGTTATTTTAACCTGTCCTGCTGTTTTTATTAGCCCAATGTCATGTTGCCCGCAGGACCATAAGGAGTCTGGCACTGATTGTAACTTTAATTCTTCCTGCGGGGTTAGGAGATATAGTCAGAATGGGCCCCCCCGGGTGGCGTTAGCCTGTCTTCGCGGAGGTGCACTGTGGGTCTAGCCTGGGTGACCCAATTTAGCCTTTGTACCTGAATTCCTTTACATGCCAATTGTTCTGGCGTCATTTTAGCCCATTCAGTAACTTTCCTCCCCACCAGATACCATGCCATTTGTTCTTCCCTTGTTACAGAGACATGTGCAATAGAATTATTGCGAAAAAGTAACTGCATATCTTTTGTAAGACTGCATGTAACTGCAGAATTTCCTGCTTTATCCCAATATAGATTTTGTAACAAGATTTTTGTGACCTTGTGTTTAAAGAATTGCTCTTCATATTTGTCGTCTGGTCCTACATACTTTCTGTAGTACATTGTACAGTGTAGTTGTTTAGCTACCACTGGCGGTTGTGTGCCATATTTGCTTAAGGCCAAATTAGTTAGCTCATTTACTACATTTTGTGGTCCAGTTTCGACAAGATCATTACTGTACCAGTAGTGTAAATCACCCTGCCCCACCTGCAACATAACATCTTGAATTTCTACTCGTTTGGCTAGAATCCCTGATGCAGTCGGCACAGCTGCTATGCCAAACACGTGCAATAAATCTCTCCCTAATAAGTTTACAGGGCAAATTTTGGAAATAATGACTCAAAACCTGATAGTTTGGTTAGTTTCAGGGTCCGTGAACCATAAGGGTTTAGATAGTGGTTCTTTATAAATGCGGCCATTTGCTGCCTTGACTAATACATAGTCATCAGAAGTTACATCGGATGGTACTGCAGAATTTTTTAGCAGGGTCCTGGAGGCCCCTGAATCACACAAAAATTCTACATCCTTCCCTTCTACTTGAAGTGTTATTATCGGTTGTGCTTCTAGCTGCATAGTTACAGCCAGCGCTGTTAAATTAACAACCTGATATTCGCCTTCGTCTGAAAAATCAGTCATTTCATTCTCCCATCCTGCACATTCTCCCTTACCCTCTTCGTTTACATCCTCAAAAGCTTCCTCTTCACTCTGCCTTATTGAGTCTGGCCCATCAGCCTTTTTGTCCGGGTCTGATTCACATCCACCACCATCATATAGTCATGCTGACTCGTGATCCGGGGTGGTTTTAGCTCTTTCAGAAGACCGGCAATCCCTTGCAAAATGTCCCTTTTTACCACATTTGAAACATTCTCCTCTTTTCTGTCTGCTTCATAATGTTCGGAATGTCCCACATTCCCTCTTCCTCTGCCCCTGCCTCTGCCCCTTCCTCTACCCCTGTTAGTCGGACCTTGCAGTAGCATAAGTGTCCCATCCTCACTCACCGTAAAGGTTTGAGCTTGTTTTCTTTTCCTTTCTTCAAAATATTTTTCTGCATGTCTTGCATACTCCAGTAAGGGTTGCAGACGTGCCGTCCTATGGTCTATCATATGTTTGTGAATGAAGTTACTGATTGCAGTTCTACATCCTTTTAAAAAGGCATTTTTTAACTGTTGTTCATAAGGTGAATCATTTTCTTGATTGGGTGGTTTGTCTATTCCACTATGGTTATCAAAGCACTGGTTAAGTCTTTGTAAATAATGATCTACTTTTTCATCTTCAGTTTGTACACACTGATTAATACAAGTCCAATCTGCCTTAGGCTTCCACTCTTTCATAATATGCTTTAGCAATCCTGTGTTTGTGTCTTATATGATTCAGACCCAAAGGCACGTGGTTTACTATCTACCCTAGTCAGGGGATCCCAATTCCCACAAATTAAGTGCCAATCTGGTCCTAAGATTTGGCGTATTACCTGTTCCAATTCAACGGAATTTAATTTGTAACTTTCCATCATACCTGCAATGTCATCGCAAAATTTAGTCATGTCTAATTTTGGGTGTGGTATGCCCTCCACAGCTTTTCGGATGTCTTCCCGTGTCCAAGGTCGGTAATCTAAAATAGTGGGACCTTGACCGGGTGTTCCTGCCTGTGGGTTTGCTACTTCTATAAGGGGATATGAGTCTGTAGATACTATATTTGATTCAGCTTCTTGCATTTCAGCTTCCTTACGCGTCCATTCTGATTTATCTATGTTACGGTTCCGGAGTTCCAGGGTTTCACCTACTTGTTTTGTCAGTACTACGGGGGGTACAGTTTTATCCTGATTCTCTGTGTCATCTTCCTGATACTGGGGTGGACTAACCATGTCTTTTCTAACTTCGGGATACAAGGGCGGGGCTGTCGGTCTACGACAGGCAACAGATGTCTCGTCATCCTCTTTTCGGACAAAAAATGCATCTTTTGCACTCGAGCCACCATTTCCCTTATTTGAAAATTGTTCCCTATGTCTCTTATTAGCTTCTTCTACCCATTTCTGTGCTTGAGGAAATCCTACCTTTTTTTGTTTCTTAACCTTACCTCCTGTGTCCCTGCGCAGGTCTCTCACTAGATTTTGACATTCTGATTTATTCAAGGTACCACTAAACCCATAGTCTTTCTTCCATTTTTTCATATATTTCAAGTTTTTCGGATGTAACTTAAACATATATTCCTCATCCTCAGTCCTTTTATTTAAGCAGCCCTTCCTAACACAACAACTGCTTCCTATTCCCATTTTTCTTATTTAAAAGAAAAACTGTTTCCTTTTCCTGAGATCTCTACCGGTCTTTTGTAAAATTTTAAACAAAAGAAATTCCTTTATGACTAGTCCCTTTTAAAAAAAAACTTTTACAAATAAAAAAGCTTACCTTGCTGCGGATCTTCCGCCCTCGTTCGTCACCGTCCCACGGATCGAATCTAAGAGTGACTGGCCTCTACTTACGACTTCTTCGTCGGAGGTCTTTCCGTTCAAGGGAGCCCGAGATTCGTTCTCCCCTTCCTGTACAGGTTTTTCAGTCCCCCTTATGCGATTCGTACCATGAAGAGGTGGCCCCACGTTCTTGGGCGCCAGAAATGTCAAAAGATTTTAATACTCTTAACATATACTGGAATCACGCAGCAAAAAGGTAGGCCAAAAAAGAGTTTATTTTACATGCATGGAGACCTGCCACAAAGTTCTTGGTTGTCAGCAGTCTAATTTCTATACACTTTACATGGGTTTTTATACCCTCTTTTGTGCATACACAGCAGCTGGTTACTAGACAAGGAATTTCAGTCAAGGCTATAAATTCACTCACTGGAGCCTTAGATGGTAAAAATGTCAGACACAAGATAAGTTGGTGCCTACATCAAGGTAACATCTATGCACTCCTCCTTGGTCAGAGGTCAGTCCCAAGATAGGCCTGTGCCTGGACCAAAGTAACATCTGTGCATTCCTTTCTGGTCAGCAAATTCCTTACAAGAAAAACAACTCATTTTAGCTTATTTCTTTGCACGCAATGTAGTTTCACATTTTAACCCTTCCTATACAGGATACAAAGATGTTGAACACAAAGATTCTTACTTCAGAAAGCTTCTTGAGTAAGCTTTTGGAGCATAGAGGGAGATGTGGCAGAGCAGATAATGGTAGAATCATCTGCATATTGGATGATGCTAGAGAATGGAATGGCTTTGTAGAAATCATTTATAAATATATTGAAAAGAAGGGGACCGAGAATGGAGTCTTGAGGAACTCCGGTGGGGGTGCTAAGAAAAGAGGAAGTGGCCTTTTTCCATTTTACAGCTTGGAATCTATTTGATAAATAGCTGGAGAACCAGTTCACGGAGGAGGGGGAGAAATTCAGTTTTGAAAGTTTAGTTAAGAGCAGGCTGTGTGAGATAGTGTTGAAGGCCTTAGAGAGGTCAAGTAGTAGGGTGGAGACAATTTGGCCAGAGTCACGTGCTTTATTGACAATCTCAAGATAGGAATGGAGGGCTGTCATAGTGCTATGATTGGGCCTAAAACCGTGTTGAGTGGGGGTTATATGTGGGAACTATGGCTTGTTAACCCTGCCTAACAAAGCTTTAGAAAAGGTTTATTACTCTGTTGACCATTTACTCAGTCATATACATGGTCTTGTTGAACATGGAAAAGGTTTACTAACCAGCATACTTTTCAGTCTTCGAAAAGGAGCCTTCTAACACTCATAGTGCAGCCACATGAATTTATGTAGAGGGCATGTCCAAGTGATTTCACATCTGTGTCATGTGGCAGTCTTTCCTGGTAGTCTCGAGTGCCACTGTTGGAATGCCACTGTTAGACACAAGCTGATATTCATCATTGGATCACTGTTGTAGTCGCCTAAGCTATAGGGATGTCCTGCCAAAGACTGGACCAGCTAGTCAACTTCCAAAGCTGTAGGACACTTTCCATGCAGCCTAGGTACTGTACAACTCTAGGAGAACAGTAGAAAATCAGTGCCTAAAGTGCCAAAAACTTTCTTGGCATTCAAGTGTGCTCTTCTCTATGGGCTTTGAGTGATCGACTGTCGACTAGCAATTCAGCAGGGCTGGGCAGATAAATACCATGTTGGGGAATACCTTCCACATTATTTTTTTAGGTTCCTAGGTGTTTACTAAGCTAACAACCATAGGAGCCTTTTTAAGCAAAAAGTAAATAAAAAGCGTGGTCTCCTGTATAGGAACAAGCAATTCATGACCAATTATATCAAAGCCACTATTGCAAGAACTCACCTATTATCCACCCTCCTTTATGCCTCCCCAATCTTGACTAATCTTCGCCACAATGAACAAAACAAAATGGCATCTTGCTATAACAAGATTGCCAAGTTTGCTACAGGTGCATCTAATAGATCCCATCACTCTTTCCCTCAAACAGCTCAACTGGCTTGAGCTGCCCCAACTACTTCTTATTAATCAACTCTCTGTAGCTCATAAATTGTACTACCTCCCTGAGAAAACTCCTGGACTGCAACATCTAACACAGCCCAACACCACCACCCGAGCCTTATGATCCACCAACCAAAATTTCATAAATGTCTTCAAACACAAAAATGAAGCTGGTAAAACTCTGTTTACCTGTACGATACCCAAAATCTGGAACTTACTCTCAAATCACATAACTTCTACAAGCTCTGCTTCACAATTTAAAAAAACTTTCAAAACCCACTATTCCAACAACTGGCTGTGCCCATGTGACTCCCCAGGCTAATCCACTACATTGCAGTGTTGCAAGGATTCTGCTAAAGATCACCTGTTAGTCTCACTAACCTCATGAATACTTATTCTTACCTAACATATAACCTGTCATATTGAGTTAAAAAAAATGTTCTTGCTGAAATTGAATTATATGTCTATGAAGAAGTATAAAATATAGGTTCATAGGTTCATACTAGGCTATCTGCCCTGGGGCAATTATAAGCCTAGCCCGATTCTGTATGGCTTACGCCACCCCTTGATTTGAGTATACTGTGCCCTTTTTAAGGTTTAGTTTACTGTGCCTCTGTCTAATAGTGACACGAGAGTAATCCCTGGAACAAACCTATGATCCCCCATCCACCTATCGAGATTCTTCTTGAAGAGATTCAGTGAGGTGCTCTGCCTCACATGAACTGGAATTCTATTCCAGAGCGAAGAGAGCCTCTGGGTTATGAACCTGTCCCTCCAACAAGTTCTATTTATTTCTGTGCTGAGGTTCAAGTCCCTCGAGCATGTGGCTCTAAGGGATTTAGATTTACTGAGGTGGAGCATGTCCATTAATTCTGGATTTGACATAGCTTTGTATGTCAGGCATAGATCGCCTCGAAGTAGGCGGTGTGCAACTGAGTAGAGCTGGAGTTTTTTTTAACCGAGCAGCATATGGCATCTGTTTGAGACCCTTGATCCTCTTGGTGAGATACTTTTGGGGTCTTTTTAATTGCTGCAGGTGTTGGGTAAGGTACATCCCAAAAGGGGCATTGTATTCTATGATGGGCCTGATGAGGGATGAATAAAGGGGCACGATTACCTCTCTTGATCTAGATGCGAAACCCTTCGTGATGAGGTGGGCTACATAGAAGGTCTTTCTAACCACTTTGGCAATGTGGTTTTCAAAGGAGAGATTGCTATCAACTTGGGTCCCCAGGTCCCTAATAACTTTCTCTGTACTTAATGGGTTTCCGCCTATGTGGTAATTTGTGGGCACATTGTTTTTGCCAAAGGGTATGCCTATACATTTTTTGGCATTTAGCTTTAAACCATGGCACTGGCACCAGTTATCTGTCTCTGAGAGACCTTTTTGAAGGATGTTTGTGTCAGCTGGAGAGTTGATTATGGCACCCAGTTTGCAGTCGTCTGCAAACTTGGTGAGCCATAGTCCTCCCACGTTTGCCTGTACCTCGGAAAAGTATATACCGAACAAGAGTGGTCCCAGGACAGAACCCTGTGGGACACCACTTGTGACTGGTTTCGAGTCTGACATGGCTCCAGCAACTCTCACTCTGTGGGTTCTGTCTTTGAGCCAGTTTGCGACCCATCTTGTGACATAGGGGTTTATATTTAAGCTGGATAGCTTATCTATGATGCCCGAGTGGGGTATTGTGTCAAATGCCTTTGCAAGGGCCAGATAGGCTGTGTGGACTACCTTCCCTTCATCTATGGCTTTGGTGACAGTTTTGAATAAGTCAACCAGGTTCAAAAGGCAGGATCTGCCCTTGACAAAGCCGAACTGGGTAGGATCTAGTGTCTGTAGGTCCCCAATGTCTGTTTATGAGCTCCATGATGATCCTCTCCATGGCCTTGTAGACTAAGCTAGTCAGGCTTATGAGGCGATAGTTTCCAGGGTCCGTAGAGGCTCCACCTTTGTGGAGTGGGACCACTGTTGCTGTACGCCATTCTGTGGGCACATATCCTGTAGTGAGGCTGAGATTGTATAGCTGTTTTTTTTGAGGGATTATTTCCTCTTGGAGTTCATGTAGGACGCAACCTGGGACGCCATCTGGTCCCATGGAAGCAGTGTTTTTTGCTTTGGAGAGGGCAGCCTTCACCTGAGCATCAGAGATGTTTGGGAGGCAGCCCTCTGCCAGGATAGATACTTGCTCTTTTGGGGGGGGGGGTTTGCACTGAACCTGTCTGCCAGGATATTTGCGATGTCTGTGGGTTCAGTGTATTTTTTGTCATTTAGAATCAACTCAGAACAAGTCTGGGAGTTGCATCCCAGGTTTCTAACATAACTGAAAAAAGCCTTATGATTGTCTTTGGTGTCCTGTGCAATTTTTCTCTCGAAGCTGGCCTTGGAGGATTTTATGAGGATCATAATTTTTTGCTAGTACTGATCAGAGATGCCTTCCCTATTAGGGATTTTGCTCTATCATGTAGTAGCTTCCTCCTTCTGTTGTACAGTTTATTTATGGCAGGGGTCCACCAGACTGGACGCCTGCCTTTGGATGATTGGGTCTTGGTTTTGTTTGGGATAGCATGATCCATGCATTCCTGGAGATGTCCGTAGAATGCGTTTATATAGGATTCTGCAGTTTGGGCGTAGTTTCCACTGGCCCTGGGGCCTTGAAGGATTCCACCGGTTTTGAGAAGTGAGAAGTTCGCTTTTGAGAAGTTTTTCACTGCGGTTTTCTGGGTTGGGGCTGGGTCGGGATGTGGACATCCAGTGAAATTAGTTTATGGTCTGATCTTACCAATGAGGGATATACTTCTGGTGTGGAGCATAGAGTCCCCATGTTGGTAATGATCAGGTCTAGTATGTTGTCCCCTCTTGTGGGAGTGGTGACTAGTTGTTCCATAGCATTTGAGTTTATAATTTCCAGGAACCTTTGGGCTAAGGTGCTGGGGCTTGAGTAGTGCTCCCAGTCAATGTTTGGGTAGTTGAAGTCGCCCAAAATAATGGTGTTCGGAGAGATCTTCATGTTCTCCAATGTTTTCAGGAAAGCCAAGTGGGATTCCTGACTTTGAGAGGGTGGTCTGTAGGATTCTATAAACTGAAAAGCAGTCTTGCCCACTGTTAGTTGCAGATGGATGGTCTCCGATACTTCGTGCAATGCCACTAACCTGGAGGTGTGGATATCCTTGATAAATATGGAAACTCCCCTTCCTTTTGTGGTTCGGTCCAGGTTTTGGGGCCGAAAAGCATGATATGAGGTATAGCCTGGTAGTGCTGGGGTGCTCTCTGGAGCCTTGAACCAGGTTTCTGTCACTGCACAAATATCGATGTTCTCCATACTGAGGAGAGCTTTGAGTGTGTGCATCTTGAGGTTAAGACTTCTGGCGTTTTGCAGCATTAACCTTAGTTTCTTGTTCCTTGTGCTGTCTATGGGGGTGGGTTTGAATTTTGAGCCTTGCCTAAAAAAGGCACTATGGGGGTGGCAAGAGCCTTTGCCAATATCCAAAAGCCCAGTCTATTTGTATGTCTTAAGGATATGCTTATTTATTTGTATACACATTCATCGCTTATGTATCATTGTGTTAAAATGGAGCTTTTCTCCCCGGGCCTCCGCTGAAAATGGACTTGTGTCCAGTCAGACTTTCCTGGTCATTAAATGTAAAATAAAAAATAAATAAATGCATCCCAGATCTCTTGACAAGTTCTGGTACCCTTGATAAGGGTAAACAGGGCTTAAGAACTGAAAGCAGGTGCCTGGGAGATGAACAATTTTGTTAAGAAAAGCTGTTGTTTTCTATCAGAAATATTTGCTAAAGGCTGACATTTTTAGTGGCTGTCTTTAAAACAGATTACCTCAAAGCTGACATTTTTTTGGTCTTGGTTCCCTTTGGGAATGTCTTTCAAATAATTTATTTTTGTGAGAAAAAAGTTTTAATTTTTAGTCCCAACTTTTAGCTATGGGCTAGGACTTGCGGTTTTGAAGATTGTCATTAAAAATTTTATCTCAAAAGTTTTTTTTCCTGTTAGGTTGTTTCACCGACTGTGCTAAGCTCTGCTACCCATTTGTCAGACACCTTTTTTGTAGGTAGGGTTACCCCTTATACTTTATCATTTTACATGAGGAAGTGTTGAATCCCTTATACTTTATTTTACGTGAGGAAGTGTTACTTTTCTGTGAAAAAACATATATTGTGGACTGGGGCAAGTGTGTTTGGTGGTTTTCACTAAAAAAAATCACTAAAGATAACTTTTCTGTCAGGAGGTATAAGACTGACTTCAAAGCTCCACTAACTACTTTTCAGACTCCTTTGATGGGAAGGACAAGGACCTTGGTACGAGTAACTCTATTCCCTCCCTGAGTATTATGGTGAGAAACATTATTCAGGGGACTTGGGTCCTGACTCTTAGTCCCCCTTCATCTCAGCCACTGATGAGTGACTCCATCTGTTATTCTTTGAGCCATTCATCACTTTCTTTTGGTTTGTCTGGTGCTGCTGCTTTGGAAGCTACTAAGGACCAGTCCACAGGCATTTCTTCTGTGGCTGTTCAACTGCCCTTGTTGGGTAAGAGGAACCACACTTGCTGGCATCAGGAAAGGGACAAGGTGATGAACCTTCACTAAGCTGTTCTGAGGAACTTCATTCCTGGGGAAGGGACTGTCCTTCAAGGTGTTGTTTTTCTGGAGTGAGAGGGGGGGGGGGGTCTCCCAGGAAAAAGGAAGCATAATGTTAGATATTTATCTTTTCCTAAAGTAGGTAAGGATCTGCTGAAGTCTTATTTATAGCCTTTCAGTTTTTACATGCTAAGTCTTCCCCTCAATAAAAATGAAAAGATTCTCCCCAAACCTCTCTCTCTCACATATTCTGATCCCCAGTTTGAGGGACAGGATTTAGACTTGGCCTATATTTATCAAATTCACACTCCAAAATATAGGGAATCTGATTCTGCGGAAAGTTCTCACCAGATTCCCTTCCTGAAGATTTGTATTTTTTGATGTTGTTACCAGGATAAAGGACTTGTTTCAGTGGGGAACAAATACTAGAATTCCAGCAAAGATATTGTGATTTGTTACAGGTGTGTTTTTTCCAACATGCAGCTATTTCTCCTAATCTGCTAGACTTATAGGATGCTTTCATTAGTGCAGTCAGCATTTACCTGAGAGTCAGAGACCTTTTTTCTAACCATGGGGTCAGATCCTTCAGCAATTTCTTTGTCAAAATCAGCTTCTGTCAAACTCCTTACAAAATGCAGCATTATTAATTCTGACAAGCTGGGAAAAGCCTTGATAGACTGGGGAGAAAGTTTATACTTTTCCAGTTTGGCCTTCCGAATAATGAATTGTTAGGCCCACATGTCCAAGTTTCTGCTTATTTCCTCTGGCAGTATGAGAAAATTAATTACTGACCCCCATTCTTCAGAGACTAAGGCATGTCGGAATTCATGGGCATCCTCAATGTCTCGGGCAACCAAATATCTCATAAAATGTGCTCTTGACACTACTGATGCTGTTTCTAGAGCAACTACTACTACTACTGGTTCAGCGATAAGAAGATTAGCATGGATGCATCTCATAATTTACCAGAGGATATGAAAGCTGAGATCCTGAATGCTCCCTGGATAAAAAGATGTTGTTTGGTCCTTTCTGTGGTGAGGTCCTTAAAAGGTTGGACAAAAGGGGAAAAGTTAATTCAGGGTGTTATCCAGATTTTTCAACCCTCCTTGCCAAAATATAATAAAACATTTTCTTCCACTTCATTTTCCTTTCAGGAAACAGAATAAGCAGTCCTAGTAAAGCATGGGAAAATGACATTTCAAAGAAGGAGGACGGGGTTCCCAAAACCAATAGACTTGCAATATTTCCCTTCATGTGATTTCCCCTCTTGACACTGGCAATCCTGCAAAGGTTTCTCAAGTCTTAACTGTACTGTGTAGTACCAGATAACCTCAGACACTTGGATTATCAGAATCATTCAAAAGGCTGCAACTGGCAATGGGATTCCCTTCCTCTTTTTCAAGGGATTCTTGTTGCTCCCTGCTCTCTCCTATTCTAGATCAGATACTGTATTGGGAGTTATATAATCTGCTCTCCCAGGATTAAGAGAGAAAGGATTTAATTCAAGGATCTTTTGTGTGGTCACCTGCCCTATACTTTTCTTTGTAAAACTTAACATCCCATTCCAATACTCAAAGAATTCAGGCCCTTTTTTACATGTTTCTGTATCTGGTGTACATTTAAAGTGTTTTGCTTTGCCTTTAGGCTTGTCTGCAGTTCTAAGTGTTTTAAAGTGCCTGACTCCTGTAATAGCTTATGACAGGTTGCAAAACATTCACATTTTTCCATATGTAGATGGCAGCCTTATTTTTGATATTTCTTGCAAACGTTGTCAAAAATCAGAGGCTTGGGTAAAAAAAATCCTTACCCTGGGTTTTCAGGTTAAAACAGAGTATCCATCTCTCATCCCATCTCCTGTGGAGTAACATGCAGTTAGAGAAATTCTGCTCCAGGATTGCTTGCACACAGGCCTGGAAGACAGATATCTTTCATTTCTATAGTCAGAAATGCTCTTGTTTGCATGTCCACCCTTCTCTGGGATAACTATGGTGGTTCTGAAGGTGTAGAAGGACTCTCCAAGGGTAATGGTGATGATACCCTTTTGGCCAAGGCATCAGTTATTATCCCTACTTTTGAAAATGGCCAATAGCAGTTACCACAAGCTTCCTCAAATAATGGACTTACTCGCACAAGACTGAGGTTTTCTGATGCCCTCCTTACACCTTAAACTTCTTAATATGACTTCCTGGCTGATAGAATTTTAGTACTTTTTAAACCACCTTATTTCTTGGGGTGTGCAACAGGTATTAAAGGAGACAAAAGAAAGTTGCTACTAAGAAATCATATATGGGTATATGGGTAAGTGGAAAGATTTTCTAGTTGGCTTAGATTCCATGACTCTTGCAGTATTTGTGTGAGTGATTATCCTTTGGCTTTTCTTACTCTTCTGTCAAAATTCACCTTTAAGCCATCTCTGCTTGTCTGCCCTTAGGATTTCATCTTTCTACCCTAACTCAATTGAAACTATTTTTGATTTTTTTTTTCTATTTATATCCATCTACCTAGAAGGCAGGTGCTTACTTCTTGGGATCTTATTTTTGTACTGGAAAGTTTTATGGTTTCCTTTTTTTACCTGCTTATGAGGCTGTTTGAAGTTTTTATTTGTAGAACAGTGTTACTTTTTGCTCTAAATTCCGCAAGATAAGTATCTGAGGTGCAAGCTGTCCTGGTATGACATTCTTATGTTATTTTTCACAAAGACAGGGTAACATTGAGAACAAATCCTTCCTTTATAGACAAGGTTGTTTCAGAGTGTAGAATGAGCCAGGCAATTAATTCATTTCCCTGTTTTCTTTCCATAATCAAAAATGAGGTAAAAAGAATTTTATACACATCGAAGTTTCATAGGCAACTCAGATACGTCATTAGCAGGACAAAAAAAAAACTTCTGATCAAGGTTTATTTCATGTGAAGTTAAGAAAAGAGACAATCTGTGTAAAAATAGACACTTTCTGCATATCTGCCTCATGCCATTGCTTCTTGTTATTCTAAACATAGCAAGATACTTCTACACAAAGTCAGGGCTTACTCTACCATGGCTATAGCTTGTTCTTTGCTTGTTTGGAAAGGAGTGGACTTTAGAAATATACTAGATGCCGGTAACAAGCACTACAAACTAATTTCCTTCTGTAGGTCCAGAGCAGGCTTTGCTAGGACTGTTCATAAGGGTCTCCTGGAATCTGTTCCTTCTTCCTTCTCCCCCCTTTCTTTCTAAGCTCTGGTATTCATCTCATATACCTTACACTATTGCAACAGTGATGTATTGATGAGCATAGTACAGTTATGTAAGTAAACTTATCATAACATTAGATGTTCAAATTGATCACTATTGCAGAAGCCACACCCTTTCTGCATCCCCCTCTTTGTTGGTATTTCTATGCCAAGGTATGGGACTTTTAATTATTTTTATTCCTATCTGGTAGAGGTCTAGCCTCATGTTTATGCAAGAAAGTACTGAAGTTTTGGTGTCCTAACCACTGATTTTATACTACTGCCCTGAGCTGTACAGTGACTAGGGTGCATGGAAAGTTCTCCAAAACTTTGGAAGCTAGCCAGCTGATCTAACCCTCGACAGGACATCCCTATAGCTTGGGCTTCTGCAGTAGTGAACTATTTGAACACCTGCTGTTATAGTAAGTTTACTTACATAGCTGTAATGTTCAACACAGATGTCCTTCTGGCTTCATTTCAGAATTCTCCAAACTTCTTATTGTTGCATAGGTCGTTGGTATTTGTTTCATGAAGGCTGGCAGAATCTCTCATCGTATCCATAAAGAATTGTAAAAATACTTCAACTGCTTATGGAACCAATTATTCCTCTAAACGTTAATAATTGCATAAAACATTAGTCTTTACCCTTAGAATGCCTCAAATTCTAAAATATGCTGTATTTATTCAAGTTGCTGAACCACAGGAAACTGCTATTATACAATTCCATCAGCAGAAGTAGCTATGGATTTGTCTTGACTACTCAGTCCTTCATATACTACACTGCATCTACTGAGACAATGTGCTCAAACATTTAGGATGAGCTGGAAACATTGCCATCCACTAACTGTTGAAGGCCAGAGGAGCCCTTTGCAACACTCTCCAAATCATGGATACAGAGTACATCATCCGCATGGTAGACCTTAAACCATCATACAGTGCAAGTTAGCACCACAACAAAGTTTACCAAATTTATAGATTAATTTCACTGTCATATATTTGATAACATGGTAAGTTCATAGAACACAAGTGCCCCTTTTCAGGAGAGATCAATGGCCATTGTCTGTTTAAGCTAAGTAAATTGCTTAGAGTCACAGTTTCCAAGTGAAACTGAGGAAATCAAATGCAGAACCACAAAAAGAAGCTTGCAGCCTTAACCCTCTTAATTGCCTGGCAAAAGTTAGTAGTGAAAACCATTGTTTACCCCTTATGTCATTAGATCAAGGAGACATAATCTTAGTAAGTCTATATATGGGTTAGCTTTAAGTAAAATGGACTCAATCACTTGGACCCCTTTCCCTAAGCTGCAAGTAAATACTGAGTTTATCATAATATTAAACATAAATGTCATAGTTTCAAGGACATGATTACGTACACCACTGGTTTTGGGCAATAAGAAAAATTCTGTTAGTACCTGTAAAAACTAATCTCAGATTCTTTAATCAAGTATTATTTGAAAATTGCTTTCAAATGTAGATAAGAAACATTGTAGAATTCTCTAATAATCTGTGCAAAAATAGTCAACACTTTGTTTCATATATATTGCATTTCTGCTAATTTATATTTGTTATAATTTTAATATTAATGTACAGTTTTGGACTGGGTCAGAACCATGGACCTGCTTATTTATACAGTTAAATACAAATTTTTGCAGTGTTTAGCAAACACAGAGACATATAAATAAATCATATGAAACGGTTCTAAAGGAGTATTCACAACTACTGAGCTCATACCTCTCAACTGTGTAGAATTTTGCAGACTGTATAGATTTTTGCCCCATATTTTTAGTCTGCTCCTCATAAAATTTATGCTTTTCTGGCAAATAATTTAGTACTGAAGTCACTATATGATAAGTCATTTGAATTTCAGACACATATCCATTAGAAAATGTATGCTAATGCAAAACCTGTTGTTCTAACTGCTTTTTAAGTTTATAAGAGCAATGTATAAAATCTGTCTCTAGTTTTGTGCCTTTGTTTCCCCATTATGTTTGACTTCATCCAGCATTCTTGTGCTAAGAGGTACTCTTGAGTATTTCAGTGAATGTAGTTTAAATGTTATATTTATATACTCTTGAAAGAATTAATTTGATGCAGATATACCTCAAAAATAAAAATGGAACATATTTTGATACTGTCTGTTGTGATTCTTTCTTTGAGTTAAAGGATGAGCACATGATAATTCCATGGATAAAAAAAGAGAAAAAAATTGATTTAATAGTAAAGACTGTTTTGATAGCAAAGATCTAAAATCATGACGAAAATCCCCAAACATAAAGCTTTGCGTATTTTTCCCTCATTCTTCTTTCAGCTGTCATACAAGTAGTGCCTTCTAGGCGAAACCTTTGTGTCTTGTAGTTGATTGACCATGCAGCCATGACCATCACAATGACTGACTGTGCCCTGCTTCATCAGTCAGCTAAACCTACAGCTTACACTTTAATATTTTTCCTCTGATTCCATGTTAACATAAAAAGCTGCCAAAATAGTCTTCATGCTAGCACTAGGCTTTAAACACTGTCAAAAGTGCAGGCAAGACTTTGATTTTATTTTTTGCCACACTTCACTGTTGCTCCTGGAGCCATGTTGGTACAGGTGGCGAAGAAAGACTCTCTAATTTAATTGCACACTTGGTAGCTGATGTTCATACATAAGGACTGTAAAGTCAAGTCTCTTTATAGCAACTCTGCAGAAACTGTTCATAATTTCCATGTGTAACAACATCAATGAAAAAAATTTGTGATGCAGAAATGGAGATAAAATAACTGACTAGTCCTTTAATGAAGTATTCTGTAGATGTTTTGATAAAATTATAACCGTTTTCAATTAAGCATCAGGGTAGCAATCAGTTTGATGATACTTTTAATGCTTTTATACTGTATATATGAAATGTGGTATCAGCACAAAATAAACAAGAACAGGAATAATAGGTGTAAACATAAAAGCAGGTAATACAAGCAGGAACAGCAGAGGATGAGGTACAAATGTTAAGCATGAGTGGTAAATGTTGGTGCAATAAAGTGCTTGGTTCTGCAGTTTGATTCCTAGCTGGCATGCCATCTTTAGTCAGTATGTACTTCTTCCCATAGGTGCTCTTGGTGTGTGTGTGTGTGTGTGTGTGTGTGTGTGTGTGTGTCTGTGTCTGTGTCTGTATATTACAGTAGCATCCCTGACCAGGATTTGTTTTGTCCCACACAACTCCAGCTGTATAAAGTGGGCATCTGTAAGTGAATGAATTTAAAAATTGAAAAAAAAATAAAGAAGAAAACTGTGTCTGTAGGTGTTAGCCAAAGTGATACTGTCAGGTGAAAGTCCTGGAGAAATGTACAGAACTGCTATTAATCAGATATGATGTGCATGTTTTTCTGTATGCAAATGGTGCATTTGGTGAAGCAGTATTCACCAAGCGTTCATTTATTTACTTACTGACATTTCATTACTGGGAAATTCTGTCTGGGTAGGAGTCCATTTTCAGTGGAGGCCCACGAAGAAACATTCCACAGTATTACAAAACATTTTAAGAAGTACAATTTTACAATCTTCAAAAATAATACGAAACATCCACAGTTTAAATAACGATATCAGATTAGACATAATATGAAAACATTGGTTAAGAATAGATTAAAGTTAATATTTATAACAGTGAAACTCGCAAGTATTTCATTGCAGTCATTTTTTTGTATTTCTGTAGGATCTAATGTCTGTTTGTCAGACTTTCATTCTTGTGCATTGGTATTCTCAGTTGTGGGTCTGTGACAATCAACTTAAATCATCACATGCATTTTGTAATTGTTCTTTTTGAGTAATTATGTTTTCAGATTGTACTTTTGGGATTCCAGTATTAAATATGCATTTGTATGTAGTTTTTAGCATTCATTTTTGAAACTTAACTATTTTAATAGCATCTAAATCTTGCATTTGTTGTTGTTTTGCTGGCTGTCCGTTAAGTTCTTATTAGAGGTTATCCAGTGCCTTTTGATTATGCGAATGTAGGGAGAAACAGAATTGAGCGAGTAGTAACTTTGTTGAGACACAGCAGCTTTTGTTATGTAATATTAAAACTTTAATTTTTTTTATTTTGATTAATCAGAATTTACTTTGGAACTTTTTGGTTGCTAAAATGGTAACAATCTCTGACAGTTTTAAGCCTTATTTTATTTTATTATTATTTTGTTTTGCTTAACAATTTTTAAAACAAATAACATGATTGAAGATCATGCACACTTGTCACAGAATAATGATTCTTTTGGCTGGAATATTTTTGACAATTCTAAAAGGAAGATTTTTAGTGCATCTTTAAAGAGTCTCTTAATGGATATTGTATGTTAAACGATATTTGGATTATTAGGTAAACTGGATTGTGTGCCTGTGCCATTTATGTGTGTGTGTGTGTGTATATATATATATATATATATATATATAGATATATATATATATATATATATATATAGATATATTTGCGTGTGTGTAGATATACAATATACACACAGACACATAGCATACATGCGCACACACAACAATTCTGATAGGGAATGAAAAAGTAAATTTGTTATAAGCCTAGGAATATAAATGTGCAGTTTGCAGACTACTGTGCACTAATAAAAAATGATCTTTAAAAAAGGAACTAGGAATTGCTAATGAAGTCAGAATTGCCTGTAGGCTAGAATGTAGTTGAAGAAAGTTAAAAATATATATATTAGTCTGAAAGAAAAGGACATTTTGTGTATATGTGTGTTCAAACCTTTCTCTTATACACACACACACACACACACATATTTATACAAATGTAAGAAATGCATAGTTTATGTAATCTGTTTTGAGCAGCTAGTATTTGTGCTGGTGTGCATGCATTATGCATTTTGTGTATACCACAGCACCCACCATAGCTCACGTGCACAAAAACCCTTTCATAAATGTATGTGATAATGGAGGGAGCTATATCATCTTTAAATTTGCTTAGACTGTAAAACATTTTGTGTGTGTGTGTGTGTGTGGGGGGGTATCATTCCATGTTATTAGTGACTGCTGTTTTTTTTTTTTTTTTTAATTGTATTTGTGGGGATGGATTATGCACATTGTCAGTACCACAATTCTTCCCTCCCCTGCACACAGGATAATGTCCAGCCAGCATGCTTTTACCCATTTGTACTTATACGTGGTAGTGAAAGATGATGAACCATCCATATACTCACTTGCACTGTAAATCTTTTCTTGTGCTAGCTAGATTGTGCATCATATCTTTGTGACTCTTATTTGTGTTTACAAAGCTTGATTATCCACATTATCAAAGTCACTGAAACCCCTTACTAAACATACACAAGGCAAAACACAAGGAACACACTTTGAATGTGCTACTGGCAGCTTGAACTATAAAACATTTGTTTTGTGTGTGTGTGTGTGTGTGTGTGTGTGTGTGTGTGTGTGTGTATACCATATAATTCTCCAGTCCCACAAGAAAGAGAAAAGTAAATACTTTAGTTTCATGTGAAAAACAAGTAATCTGATGTAATTTTCATTTGTTCCTCCATAAACTAGTTCAGATCTGACCTTCAGATCCAACTATGCAACTTTCTAAAGAGTGTAGGATCTGAATCTCAAGCTCCTGCCTTACCCATAATGTCCCTGACCCATCACAGTACCTCAGGTCTCATTGTCCATTTTTCAAGACAGTCAGGATTGAGAGTGTGTTTTTTGCTACTTAAATCTAAAATATTTCTATTTTCTATTTAGCTACATATATATATATATATATATATATATATATATATATATATATATATATATATAGGGGTACTTCATAGGATTGAAATTTCAGAACACCAAACCTCTGATCACTGAAGACCAGAGGATCAAAGTTCTGAAATATCAAACCTATGAAAAAAAATCTAAAATGTGAAAACTTCTTATATCATGTTTTTGCACTAACTGTTGTTAGTGTCTTTTATGTGGAGCTTTTCTCCCCAGGCCTCTATTGAAAATGGACATATATCCAGTTAGACTAGCCCAGTCAACAAATGTAAAATAAGTAAATTATATATATATATATATATATATATATATATTTTTTTTTTTTTCCTCTGCTTACCCTTATATTGCTACCTTTTTTGGTAATTCTTTAATGTACAAGAAAAATGTCTTGGTGTAAGAAACTGCTTTTTGGCTCAGCTTTGGTTTTGGTGGAGTTTGTTTTATTAATTCTTTAATATATTGGTATATTGTTCTTTCTTCCCCTTGTACCTGCAGGTATATTTCTTAACTACCATTGTTTATTAAAAAAAAAAAGTCCTTCTTGTCTGTTTTGTCTTGTACTGTAAGTTGGTCCCTTTTTCCGGTATGGTTGGATTTAAGAAATGCACTTCCTATTGGCATAAGATTCCTAATTCTGATACCCACAGGGAATGTGTTTATTGTTTGGGCCCGGCACATTTGGATACTCCCTGTGTTATTTGTGCGGCCTTCTTCGCAAGAACTATCAGTGATCCGAGGAACAAGCTTATTTTAAAAGGTCTCCTCCCTGCTTCAACTTCCTCCTCGGGTACTTCTTCAGTGGCTCATACCCCCTCTCAGAAATCCAAGGAGCCCAGGGAGAACTGTAAACGCTGTCCTGCCCAGACTTCCACAGACATCTTCCTCAGAACCTCTAAAAAAGTTTCCGAAATTATCGGATCCTAAGCCTTCATATCCAGAACAGTCTACGGCTCTGTCATCTTGGCTCCATGTTCCTAGGTTCTCCCCAGAGCAATGAGGCTTAGGTCCCCCTTTTTATAAGAAACTCCTAAAAAGTCCTCTAGGCTACCCACCACATCCTCTTCCGTTAGCTCCTCTCATAGTCTTTCTTAAGCGGAGGTGGATAGGATGATGAGGAAGTTCCTCAAAACACAGATCCAGATGGGGGGGTTTGCCAGCTCTGTTCCCCATTGGATCCATGAGTCATCAACCTGCTTTCCTACCCATTATTACTCCTTCTCAAATCCGACCACCCATTTTGGAGGCCATGGATCTGAAGGTTGAGAGGGCCATTACGTTGGATCTGAGAGTTCTTCTTACTTTGACTCTTGACTACTTCCCTGACCTGATCAGCTCCGACTCTGTTGGAGTACTGCCTTTGAGGTGGTGGAGGTGGTCTTCTCTCAGCCGAGAGTAGTGTCGACCCTCCCATCTTCAGATCTGTACCCTATTAATTCTCTGGATCCTGTGTATGAGCCTTCACATCCTACACCTCAGGGACATCCAGCCCAGAAGAGCTTCCACACAGTTCCATCTATGGAGCTGCTTGTCTCTTCTGATACCTCCCCGGAACAGCCCACTGAGAGAATGTGCAAGAGGAGGCACCTGGATTCCCTACAGCAGTTCCTCACAGAAGACACCGACTTTAATGAGGGGAAGGTCCCCTAGATCTCCACCCAAAGATGTCTCATTTAAAGAAATCATAGTGATCCATCGCCAGAAAGGTGGTTGGTCTGCCCAAACCCCTTCCCAGGAGGAATTGGTGTTTTTGAAAGCCTTCAGATCTGGTCTGTCTACATCTTGGGTTGCCTCCCCCCTGCGTTTGAGTTTATAGATCTGGTCTCCTGTAGAGAGTGGAAGGAACCAGACTCCATGGAAGCAATCCCGAAATGCCTGGACAAAATACTAAGTGCCCCGGCAGATAAGCAGCACTGAACAAAAGAGATTCCTGTAGATGCCATGGTTGTTTGACAGCCATGAAGAAGAAGCTTGTGGAACAGAATTCCACTGTTCATCCCCCTAACAGGGAGTCTAAGGCTTTGGACAGATTTGAGAAGTGGGTTTATGCATGAGCGACTTTTGCATTGTGATCACTGAACTACCTGAAACATTTCACCAGATTACAAAGGGACTTAATAAAGGAACTCTAACTCCTCCCCAAGATCCATGTCTGCAGAGGAACAGAAATTATTTTCCTCATCAGTGGCCACCCTACAGTCCATTTCAGATGTGTCCATGAGGTTAATCTCACATGCCACAGAGGGTACCTCAAGGGCAGCCGGTTGAGGTATAGCCATAAGGAGACATGCCTGGATATGGTTATGTCATTTCCTGGAACCCTTCAAGGCATCATTCATCAATGCAAACAGGAACCAGCTGGAAACAAATGTAAAATCCGCCAGTACTTGGCAATAGAAGTGCTTTATTCATAGAGTAAATTCAGTAAAATCCAGATAAAATGTAGATAAGCGATTTTGTTCCAAAAATTATATGTAGCTAGAAGGATCTTCATCAGATATAGCTAACAGTTACACTGTTTAAATAGTGTGTTAAAATGGTGCCTTTTTTCACATCATCCAGGTTAAAACAGTGAGCACCAATCAATAAGCAATATGCACTACACACACACACACACACACACACACACACACTTTTTTACACACCCATAGCAAGTCAGAGTACTATTACTAAAAAGCAATAGTGATATATTAAACCATAAAAAGTTATAAAAACTTTGTAAATGCATAAAACAACTATCAAATGATTTTAACTTCAGAACACTATTAATTGAGACAGACTCATCTAAACCAGGCCAGAACTTGGCATTAAACGGAGTTGCCAAGACAGTTCTGCTTTTTCCAGCAGTACTGACCATGGTCCACCCCTAGCTGTTTACTGAACACACTCCAGTACTACAAATCTGAAACCATATCCACAAGTCACTGTATTGTGTTTCGCTATAGCATTCAGCTCTTGTTTGTCCCTAATACTTCTGATGTGTTCTCCTATATGCTGTTTCAGTTTTCGTTCTTTTTTTCCGATGTAAAAAAAAGTAAATTGTTGGCAAACAGCATAATAAACAACCCTTTCAGAGTCACAACAATATTTCACCAAAAACTCACCAGCAAAATGTAGGAAGAACGATCCAGGCTCCTCCAGGTTCACTCCCTTTTATTTTAAAACTGAAAATTAAGCGCTTTCATCTCTTAACAGCTGACACTTCATCAGAATAATTCAACAATCATCTGAAAGCACTTTATATACCATTTTAAACATAATAGACAACTCTGCTACCCAATCCACACAAACGATGTCACAAAATTGCAACTTCACAAATATATAAGGTTCTGCCCTCTCTTTTTTAAAGCATACAATATGTCAATATTAAAAACATATCAACTTCTATATTTACAAAAATATTTTTGTGTGTGTATATATATATATATATATATATATATATATATATATATATATATATATATACATACATGTGTTCATTTACATATACTTGCATGTTATATCAATCCAATGACAAAAGTGTTAAAAATTAAAGTTTGTTTGCTCTTTCATGTAGGATAGGAATAATGGCTATAGCATCATTTATTCCCGGAGGGAACATAACTGCCAGCCTAATCTGCCACTCAGTTTCTTTTTTCTTTAACAGATTTCTCCAGTTACCACCCTGGGATTTCAGGCTTTACATGCTCCATAATACCAAACACATTTTTTTTAATTTAAACAATTTTGGGAATGCTTAAACAATGTATTGTTTTGTTTTTTATTTTTTATATCATTTCTGTGTTCATATATTCTAGTCTTGAGGGGACGCTCGGTCTTACCTATATAAAATGTAGTACATGTAGAGCAGGTAGCTAAGTATACCACTTTACTAGTGACACAATTTCCCTTCTGAAATTTTATTTCACTTTTCAATCTGTTACTCAATGTTATACAAACTATATGAACATAGTTTGAGTTCCCGAATTTCTGCCTTATTTAAATTATTCTTCCTCACCTTCTGTGCTTCAGATGCTAAGGCCCTCTAAGCCCATCTAAATTTAAGAAGTATAAATAACAAAGTTCATAATCTGCATGCTCTACTAGCCACACATCACCCAGACATCATGTGTCTGTCTGAAACTTGGCTCAAACATTCCACAAAGGATGAAGAGATTCTCCCACCAGGGTATAATATACTAAGGGTAGATCGGATAAAAAGAAAAGGCGGTGGAATAGCTGTTATGTTTAGAAATACACTGAACATCATTTTGAATCCTTTACAACCTCCAAAGGTCTCTAACATGGAACTAATTGCCCTAAAAATATGCCTAAATAAACATAAAAGCATCAATCTTATTGTAATATATATCCCACCTGGGAAAAACTTAGAAACATTGGAACTAACTCTAAGTTGGTTAACCACGAACTACCCCAAGAAACCATTGTACTAGGCGACTTTAACATTGACTGGTACCAGTTCTCTGACCAGATGAATCCTATGCCCATTAATTTACATGGCTTCTCCCAAAACATTATATCTCCAACAAGAATTGGAAATGCTAATCAAAAAGAAAGCACCATCGACTGGATTCTTACCAATAAAGATACACTAAATTATACCACTGGGACCCTCCCCAACGACCTCAGTGACCACCTTGTCACTTTCATCATGAAACATAAAATGACCTGTACTAATCCCCCTATATATAGACTTGTTAGAAATAAGAAGAAATTTCTCCCAGAAAAATTCCTAGCTGAACTCAAATCCTGCAACTGGTCCATGTTAAAAACACTTCCCCTTGATCAGAGTGTGACATACTTTAACGACACATTTCTAAATATATTGGAATCTCACGCTCCAAACCGACTCATCAGAACCAAGGTCCGGATAGCACCTTGGCTGACCAAAGAAACCAAGTTAAAAATTAAGCTTAGAAACCAGGTATGGGACAAGTGGCGAACCAAAAGCCCCTCAAGATTGCATTAAATTTAAGCAGCTTAGAAACTCTACAAAATCAGACATTACCGGGATAAAAAGAACTACTTCTGTCACCTCCAAGACAAACACCAGAATAACCCAAAGAAGTTCTGGGCAGGTTTCAACAACCTCCTTCATTCTGGGAAATCTTCTACCCCCACCCCCGAGAAACTTATCGGTAAAGATTCTGAAGAAGTAGCTAACACATTCAACTCTTTTTTCACCGAGACCATCCAGTCCCTAGCTAGTCAGTTACCTTCTTCTTCCTCCTCCATTACCAGAGTTATTGGCAAATTTCCACCCGCCTTTAACCTTAAACCAGTATCCACCTCCTATATCAGAACCCTACTGAAGAAACTTAAACCATCCACCCTATCGGCTGATCGTCTCCCAGCCGAATACCTACAAATAGCATCAGAAGTTATAGCCTACCCCATCTCAATCTTGATTAACAGAACTATAACAGAGGCCACAATCCCCTCTCTTTGGAAAATATCTTACGTCATCCCACTTCATAAGGGTGGTTCCTCCACGGAAACATCTAACTATAGACCGATAGCAATACTGTCCCCAATAGCAAAAATAATGGAAAGGTGTGCTCACAAGCAACTCCTACACTATCTCACCCAAAACAATCTCTTGTCCAAAACTCAACATGGTTTTCGCCCCCATCATAGTACAACCACTGCCCTCCTTTCCTTTGTTGACTCAGTCAATAGCAACCGTAACAACAAACTAATTACTTCTGCACTATTTCTTGATCTGTCAAAAGCCTTTGACATGGTCAATCACGAACTGTTGCTCCCCACCCTGGAAAACCTTCACCTCGATAACTCAGCCCTAAACTGGTTTAAAGCTTACCTTTCTGGTAGACAACAAGCAGTTCAGTGGCAAAGCAAGCTATCTCACCTGCTACCTAACACAATAGGAGTTCCCCAAGGCTCTATACTTGGTCCCCTTCTTTTCTCCTTATTCATTAATGATCTCCACTCAGTCATCCCCAAAGCCACATGCATTCAATATGCAGATGACTCTACATTGATCTGCTCTGATCTTTCTCTCCATAATCTCCAGGTAGTCACCCAACACTGCTTTACTGCAGTGGAAAAATGGTTTACTGAACGGAAACTTATCCTAAACCCAAAAACTAAGCTACTACTAATTTTCCCCACCTTAGCCACTTCTTTAGGGCAACACCCTCCACTTTCTAATAATATGACCTTCCACGTTCAGTCCACTAATGGCACTATCATAGAGCCTGTCACCAATACCAAACTACTAGGTGTCACTATTGACCATAAGCTCAAATTTGACATGCACATCAGTCAAACCATAAAGACAGTTAACAAGAAACTTGGTTCAATGTATAGAATTAAGAACTTTCTTACTCCCAATACCAAACTAACCATTGCACGTACCCACCTTCTCTCCACCCTTTGTGCCTCTCCAGTATTTTCCTTCCTCAAAAAAAATGAGCTTAACAAACTCTCTGTTGCTTATAATCATATTGCCAAATTTGTAACAGGAGAACCTTACCGCACTCATCATTGCCTTAATCTAAGAAAACTTGACTGGTTAGAACTCCCCAGTCTTCTCAAGCTTAACCAACTTACTGAAGCATTTAAAATAATTAAGGAACCAGATAAAACCCCCTCTCTGAACAAACTCTTGACCCCCTACTCCAACCTAAATAGCCTTCGTTCTTCAAATAGTGTCTTGGTACAAACAACGAAATCTAACAATTCGGGTGGTGACGCTCTTTATGCAAATTCCATTGGAAAGCTATGGAATTCCCTTCCAAACTACCTAAGACTAGCTACCTCTCTCAGTCAATTCAAAACTAATCTCAAATTATTCTTTAACGCTCACTGGCTCTGCCCTTGTACAAAACCGCCCTAATCAGAAAGTCCCTAATCTCCCTCATGCCATTCCCAAATGGCCTCTCTCTCTTCTCACATCTCTCCATATCACCACAACTCTCATCTCCTCCTGTATATTGTTTTTAATGAATTCATATTTCTATTCTTTGCATATCATGTAAAAGTCAATTTATTTGTATGTCTTATTTCTGTCTATTACTATTTATGCTACCAAGAATTTATCTGTATGTAAGTCTATGTATTATTTGTTGTTTTTTTTGTGTGGAGCTTTTCTCCCCGGGCCTCCACTGAAAATGGATATGCATCCAGTTGGACTAACCCGGTAAACAAATGTAAAATAAATAAAATAAAATAAATAAGTTCACAAACTCTTTCAAACAGTTCTAAAGTAGGATGAATTGGGGGGGTTAAATGTGCTAGCTGTTCTGAATGGGTCAGCCACCATACTGTTGTCATGAAATAACATTCTAAAATTCAACTTACATACATACTGTTTAAGGTCAATAAGTGTTTGTACAAGATTGATACCTCTATTAGGCTTGAAAGTTAAACCTTTAGCAAAAAAAGTCAGATGTTTGAGAAGGCAGAACGAAATCTGAAAAGTTATACACATTGAAGTAATTTTATGTATTTATTTATTTTATTTTACATTTGTTTACTGGGATAGTCTGACTGGATACATGTCCATTTTCAGCGGAGGCCTGGGGAGAAAAGCTCCACATAGACAAACGTACATAGATTACACAGAAGTTAGCAAACAATTATAAAAACAAAGTGATTATATACAATGGCTTAGTAGTGTTCCCTAGTAGGGACTCACAATTGTCATGGACAGAAACAATTAAAAGTAAGAGACATCAGATTGGAAGCAGAGCTTGGTGACGTAGTTACAAGTTATGATAATTATAGAATATGCTTTTAGTTTAATCAGGGTTGGTACATGGGCATAGCCAATTCACTTTGAGATTTTTTTTTTTTTTGAAGAGACTTTTGGAGGATTGTAGGGTTATATAGTTTGGCAACGAATTCCAGGTTTTGCCAACGAAGTTGGCAAACAGGAATCCACCAGCAGAGTTATTAGCTTTGTGGGTTTGGACCAGTAGTTTATCGGCTGACCATAGGGATCTTAGGTTGCTATATGGCTTAATAATATTTTTAAGTGAGGGGGTATCCCCAGGGTAGTACAAAATGTTGTGCACTATTAAGAGTTGATTGAATTGAATTAAGCTGGGCAGTTCTAACCACTCTACTTGTTTAAGGTTCTGGCAGTGGTGGGTTCTATAGGTGGAGCCAGTGGCGAATCTGGCAATATGATTTTAGCTATGGGACAGCTTACCTAGTTCGGATTTGTTGAGGTTTGAGAGTACAGTCGAGGCATATAAAAGAGTAGAGAGTAGGTGTGATCGGGCAGTTGCAGTCCTAGCCAGTGGGGTTAAAAATGTCTTGTTTCTATACAGTGATCCAAGCTTCTTATTGATGGTCTGTATGGTTTTGTTGACCTGTAGGTCAAATTTGAGATTATTGTCTATGATAACCCCTAGCAGTTTGGTGTGAGTATCTGGGGAAATAGTGGTACCATTGTTAGATGTGACAGAGAATGAAAGTGTGGTGGATCTACTAGTGGTGGAGAAGAGTAGAAGTTTAGTTTTATTGAGGTTCAGAAGTAGGCATTGGTTGGTGAGCCCATTTCTCAGTAGTGTTAAATGTATTTTGGGTTAAGGTTTGCAGTTCGGATGGGGAGGTGGCTGAGCAGATCAGAGTGGAATCATCTGCATATTGAATGCAGGTAGCTTTAGGGATAGCAGTGTGAAGGTTGTTGATAAAAATAGAGAAGAGTAGTGGACCTAGTATGGACCCTTGAGGGACACCAAATGTGAGAGTTAGCTGGCTGGAGAGTTTGCCCTGCCGTAGCCTATCTACCAGTCAGTTAGGACTGGAACCACTGGATAGCAGGCTTGTTGAGGGAATTAGATTTTAGCAAAAGAATGAGAAGTTCATGGTTGACCATGTCAAAGGCTTTTGATAGGTCAAGAAAGAGGGTGGATGTTAGCCTGTTGTCATTCCTGTTTTGGTTTATGGCAGTAGTAAAGGAAAGGAGGGCTGAGGTGGTGCTGTGGTATGGCCTGAAACCATGCTGGGAGTTGGATAGTAAGTTATTCTATGAAAGGTATTGCATTAGTTGCTTGTGTACACATTTCTCCATTATTTTGGCTAGTGGGGAAAGAATGGCAATGGGTCTGTAACTGGATTTGTCTGAGATGCTACCACCTTTATGAAGTGGGATGTGAGATATTTTCCAGAGGGAGAAATTGTTAGATATAATATTAACTTCAGGTAATAACCTAAATCCACAGACCACATTTGGTATTATAAAACCAGTAGTTATATCCTCCCCTTCCAGGCTCCTCTGGTTCTGCATCTGTTTGACCTGAGTGTTCCTGCTGAAGGGGAATAGGGCATCTGCTGATACCCTTGGTTGTTGTATTTGGTCCTGTGTTGATTCATGAGGCATTTGGATCATCTGAGGGGTGGAAAAGCACTTTTGTCTAAAAAATCAGCATTTACAGATTCTGCTTCATGAACAAGCATGTCACTAGTCATGTTATTAGTACCAAGTCTTGTATTATTTTCACTGTATTTAGTGACCCATACTTGAGACTGAGGTGGAGCTAGGCTGTATAAGTTTTATATGCTTGCTCATCCCTCCCAAGTTTTTTGATCTTTCTTTGCTTGATAATAGCCATATGTTCATCAATGGATTTAAAAATCCTGTTGTATTCAATCTCATTATTACTGAGCTCGGGGTTTCTAGTTATTTCTATGTCCAATTCAGATGCTTCATTACTTAAACTCTCTATTAATTTGTTGTTGTTCCTTATGACCAACTTCATATATTCTAGCCCAAATCTATCAAAAAGTGCTAGAAGCTCTTTATATAATGGGGAGTTGGCCACAATACCTGTCGGATATCGCCAAACACACCCCTTTCGGAACCATTTTCTTATGGATACTCAGTGAAATAAACATTGTCCATTTACAATTTTTTAAATTTTGAGTAATATATAGTCTAATTCATTTAATTTGTCAGAAATAGAGTTATTTGTATCTGTGTTCACGTTGTCAAATATTGTCCCAGGTTGCAGCCATACAGCTAACAAGGGTGTTGAATTTTGTCTTCTTATAGGTGCGCCATTGCCATTTGGACACATATTAGCTTCCATAGAAAGAGAAGGTCTTCTCAAAACGTTGCTTACTGGGTTATTAGTGTTGTTAGATCCAGTCACCAAATTGCCATTATCATTAGTCTTGGCAGCTTTGTTTAAATGCTAAGTTCTGGCCTGGTTTAAATGAGTCTGTCTCAAGTAATAGTGTTTTGAAGTTAAAATCATTTGATAGTTGTTTTATGCATTTACAAAGATTGTATAACTTCTTATGGTTTAATATGTCACTATTGCTTTTTAGTAGTAGTATTTTGTTTTGCTATAGGTGTGTAAGAAAGGGGGGTGTAGTGCATATTGCTTATTGATTGGTGTTCACTGTTTTTACCTGGATGATGTGAAAACTATTTAAACAACAGTGCAACTATTGGCTATGTCTGATGAAGGTCCTTGTAACTACATATAATTTTTGGAACAAAACCATTTATCTACATTTTATCTGGATTTTACTGGATTTATTCTATGAATAAAGCACTTCTATTGCCAAGTACGGTGGATTTTACATTTGTTTCCAGATGGTTTCTGTTTGCATCTCCTGTTGGCTGTACTAGTTGCTGTTTTCTCTTTGGTTTTGCTGATCATTCATCAATGCTCCATATGATGGATTGGCATCGTTTGGCCCAAGAGTGAAATATACTCTCTTCCATAGTGAGCAGGATGAAAAAAACCTTGTCTGCCATTGGAATTCACTTTTCTACCCCACAGAGACCATTTTCTAGGAACTAGCATAGTGGTAAGAAAATGTGGTTCAAGAAGTCTCAAGGTCCTTTCCAGGAGTCGCAGAGAAACTTTTTCCCCAGAGGCAGAGGGGGAAATAGTTATAATGGAACATGTTGCTCATGTGGCAGAGGGGGTCTGCTGAATCAAGGAACCTGCGATTCTTTCTTGGACAGGTCCTTCCAGCATTCCTGAAAGGTTGCCCAACTGTCCTTCACTGGAGGCAGTCAGGGTGCATTTATCCTTGCACCAAGATGCTTGGCTAGCCATCACAAGTGTCTTTTGGTCAGAAATGATCATATACAGAGGATATTTCATTCCCTTTTTACAAATTCCACTAAAACTGAAGAAAATTCTCCCTGATGGTTCTACCCAATCAGAGGGAACTAGCAGCTCAAGACATTGCAAAGTTGCTAGACAGAAGAGTGATCCAGGGGGTCCCACCAAACCAAACAGGATCTGGAATTTACTCAGGATTCTTTTTAGTGCCAAAAAAGACAGGAGACTTGAGATTAATTATGGATCTAAGCTATCTGAACCAGTTCATAAAGAACTCCAGATTCTGGATGGTCATGGTCTAGTTCATTCTGCCCCTTCTTCAGAAGGATGACTGGATGTGCTCAATTTATCTTCAAGATGTGTGCTATCACATGAAAGTGAACAGGCGATCTCAAAGGTATCTGTGCTTCTGGCTTAGAGCCAGTCCTTACTTGTTCACAGCCCTGCCCTTTGGTCTCACCACAGCCACCAGGGTGTTTGCCAAATGCATGGCATCGGCAGCAGCTCATCTGCGACTGCTTGGATTAAGATTATTTCCCTATTTAAATGACTGGCTCCTTACTGCACCAACCAGGCATCTTCTAATAAAAACCAGAGTTTATTTAGTTCACCTGGCACTCTCGCTGGGAATCACCATCAACATGAACAAATCTCATATTCAACCAGTTCAAATAATAGCCTTCATAGGGGCTCACTTGGAGACAGTCAGTTGTCTATATTTTATGCCTCAGAACAAAATTCTTACATTGAGGGCACACAGCCAGCAAGTTCTTTCTATTCCAGCACCCCCAGTAAGATTGATCTTCAAAGCATTAGGTTCGATGGCTGCTACTATAACTTTAATTCCCACTTCCTGCTTACACATGAAAATTCTCCAATGGACTCTACTGGTGCAGTGGTCATTTCATCTCTGTCCATTGAGTCACCCCATAGAATTGTCTCGAGTGTGCAGAAATTTTCTTCTTTGGTGGGCCTACTCTGAGGAGATTAAGCTAGGTCGTCTGTTTATTCTTCCTCTGCACAGCACCATTTTGACCACGATCACCTCCCAGTTGTTGGGACAGACTGTTCAAGGCATGTGGTCAACACAAGACACCAGTCTGCATATCAGTGTACTAGAGATGAAAGCAACGCTTCTAGCTTTGAAGGCCTTTTAGAGATTCTCCCTTTAGGGACTATTGCAATACAAATTGACAACATGTCAGTAGTCTGGTACATCAACAAATGAGGGGAACCAGATCCTACCCCCTTTGTCAAGAAGCAGTGAGGTTATGGCAATGGGAGATCTCTTCCAACTGCTTTCTAGTAGCAATGCTCATACTTGGGAAGTCCAAAATTCTAGCAGGCTCAGCAGGACCATCCCCATGCCTCACAAGTGGTCTCTCAAGCAATCAGTGGCAAACATGATCTTCCACAAGTGGGGATCAACCTTGCTATGACCTGTTTTCATCCTCCTTCAACAACAAATGCAACAGGATCTTTTCCCTTATCCCTCCTCAGAGACAGTCACCAAGACATGATGTAGTCCATGTTTGGCCCTCTAATCTCCTTTATGCTTACTCTCCTGTGCCTGTCATCCCCAAATTTCTTCAGAAATTTGGTTGAAAAGCAGAGTGATCCTCATTGCTCTGTTTAGCCTCGACAGGTATGGTTTCCTTTCCTTTAGTCTCCCCTTTGGACGCTGGATCCCAGTCCAGACCTCCTCTATCTCACCCATTATTTTTATAAATGTTATATATATATATATTATATAAATGTTTTATAAAAATTTGGTTAGGTATGTGACTACATTTAATGGAAATACAAAAGAAGTGTGTGATATTATAGAAAAAAATTGGATAATTCTATTAGCGATGCCAGAAATTAAAGATCTTATAGGATTAAAGCCAAAGTTTGCATATAGGAATCAGGAAACACTTAAATAAATATTGTGTTATAAAGATTTTAGGAATAAGGAAAAAACACATCAATATAAAATGGGAACATATAAATGTTATAACTGTACCTGCTGTGCGGGTATTTTTGATACAGTGGAGGAATTTTAACATCCTGTTACTAAAGAAAGATACATTTTCAATTGTTCAGTAAATTGCAATACATCAAAATTAGTGTATTTGGCAACGTGCACAGTATGCATGGCATTTTATATTGGAAAAACAATGAGAAAATTAAAGGACCGTATAATTGAGCATAAGTCAGAAATAAGAAGGGAAGTATTAACTAATGGTTTATACAAACATATTTCAGATTTTCATACACATACTTTTAAATTTAGGGATGTAAGTGTACTAAATACAGATTTAAGAGGGAGAGATATGAATAATATACTTGAGTTAAGGGAATATGAATGGATTACTAGGATGCAGGCAGATTCATCACCAGGATTGAATAACACAGTTAGTATAAAACCAGTGTTGATTAAGAAACAGAGAGAAAATATTTGATGAATATTTTTAAATTTATATTTAAATTTATTCTATTCACCTATACACTTACACCTGTTTTATGTTGTATAACCTTGTTATTTTAAATGTTCGTTTATACATTTTAACACACTATATATTCAAGATAGGTATAATATATTTATTGCTTGAGGGTCTTTATAGTATGTGTTAATGTTGTTTTAAGAACTGATTTAAATGTTAGATCATAAGTTGAAATTGTTTGGCTGGCTGGATCATGTGATTTTAATTGGACCTCTACTTAAAGTTGTGAAAAACTCAATAATTTCATGTACTGATGAAGGGTGGATAACCCGAAAGCTTTATTCATTAAATTTTTAGCGTTTTTGTGTGTGAATTTAAAGGAATTTTGCAGTTTCATCAAAAGTTTTGGTTAGTAACTGCCTCTCCCTGGTGTCAGTGGTGAAGACTGATGCTCCTTGATTATTGGCCCCAAGTAAAGAAGGGCTGTCACACCTTTATTGTGCATTACAAATTGGACATCATTTTTAGGAATAGAGCTGCCTTTGGTTCCGAAATGCTCCTGAACATCCTTCTATGAGGGCTACAAGTTACTGTAGCTGGGGACTGTGTCTCGTTCATTGAGGAATGAATGAAAATGACAGCATCTGATAAAAAAGTCATGTACTCGCCATAACGTTCCATCTGTGTTGTCCATTTTCATTCTTCCTCAACTTCCCTCCCACCTTCCCCTGTCCTTAATCCAAGGAGAGACCTAAAGGCAGAGTGGTTAGGAACCATAGTTCCTGTTTGAGCTCCTGATTTTTCATCTGTCACTTTCCTGTCATAGTATCATTATCTTACTATATTATAATAATATATATAATAGCAGAAAACTCGATCTGAGGTTTTGTGGTGGTCAGGGGCATTGTGGGTAAGGCAGGAGCTCAAGAGATGCTAGAATCTATAGACAGTGTCCGAGATGCATCCGATGGATGGATTCAAACCCATTCATTGAGGAAGAATGAAAATGGACAAAACAAATGGAATGTTATGTTCAATACATAACTTCTTTTTTGCACTTTCTGTGAGCAATGGTAACCTCAGAAGTGATTAGAGTAAGTAGCAGTGGGTGCAGGGTAAGTAGCTTGCCAAATGGACAGTGTGTATTTTCTCTCCTCGTCCACAAAACACTACATTCAGATTATCAGTCTGTATTCTAATGGTTTCTAGTTCTAATAGTTTGATGTGTTAGTTGCAGCATAATTTAGGAATACCTTTAAGAGTATTGGTTAGTAGGGGCATGTGCCATGTGAGCATTAGGGCTTTGGGCACTGGTGAGAAAATCTTTTCGATACCAGCATGCTTTGGAACTCCTGAAAAACAGAAAATTAGAATCCTTGAATTCAGATGTTTGAGCTTTATCTCACTGTGAGTAACAAAACTGAGCAAGTTTTTATTTGTGGAGACGTACAGTTTTTTTGGATTGTATGGTGCCTCAGACCAAAGAGCATTCTTCCTTTGGAGTACTAAGGTGGTTGTGTGGGTATCCAGCAGGCAGTTGCAGATTTATTGTCTTTTCTACTACATGCAAAAACCACAGAGTTTGCACAAGAAGCACACATTCTTGTAACCCAAACAAAACAGATTATTTTTACAAGCAGCACATCTTCCTATGCCTCTCAACCAAAATGCATTGTTTACCAAGCAGCACACACTCCTTTGTCTTTTCACTTTCTGCCCCATTACATATTATGTGTTGGTAGATTTACATGTTTATGTAGGTATGTCTGTACAAAACACAAAGCTTACATAAAGTAACATGTATACATACACATGCATGTGTGTAGAAACAAAGACATATATGAACCAATAAATGTACATTTGGACAAATGATTGGATATTTATACAAACCAAGTAATGAGAACGTGCATGCATCTTTGCTTGTATGAGCACACAGATGTGTGTGTGTGTGTGTGTGTGTGTGTGTGTGTGTGTATGTGTAACATACAGGTACTTTTTGTGTAGAAAATTACTCCTATAGATTTACTGGAATATTTATATACAAGATAATTAAAATAAATACAGCTACAGCATTGAATATGTGTGTGTATGTATGTCATCATCATTACTGTCAGCCCCCTTTTTCCTTTTTCTGCATGGGGTCTGAGTGCCGTGTCATAAGTCATCACATTTTTTTTAGTTCAGAGCCATTGTCATACTCTCTTTGACATTCATGCTTGGCTGTCTCAGGTCTTCTGTCTCACAATCCATTTGTTGGCTGGTTAGCGGTTGGTATAATGGTTGTTGTTTACCTTACAGACACAGGCTGCAGAGTTTGATTCGCAGTTTGCACTTGAAGGTTGGGATAATAGTTGAGGTGTTTATCTTACATTCACAAGGTTCAAGGTTTGATCATCACATATGGGATGGTTAATTTGTCTTGGCTTAAAATAGCCGTCAAGGGCAGATGGCCTAGTATTAACCCATGAGCCATTGTCTCCTCTTGTCTTATTCCTGTTTCTCTAAATTTTCTTTAAAAATTTCATCTTCTGCTTTCTTGCACATGTGACCAAGCCATTGCATCTATTCTGTTTAACCTCCTCTGCCATTAGGGCTACTTTGGCTTCTGCTCTGATATAATTTTTTCATCTATCCCACAGCATACATCCTACTGCCCATCTCTGGCACTTTATCTACATCACCTCAAGCTTCCTCAGTTGCTCTGCCTTCATTGTTCAGGTTGCTGTTCCATACAGAAGTACTGGTTAAAAACTGATGTTATGTTGTCCTATCTTGCCTTCATTCTTACTGGTTGGGTTCAGAGCCGATCCTCGGCTCCAACTCGGCCGCATACTATAGCTCGAAGTCTTTCACTTGGCTCGTGGCTGAATACCTATCCCATCATGCAGTGGTGTAATTCCCCAGATCTCATTTGCCGCTTAACAAGATCGGAGGCTCTTCATCTTGGCTGTGGCAAAGTTTTTCAAAATTTGTATATTTCTTGCTCATTTAGATAGTTAGCTGGAGTGTGGTAATTTTCTACATATTTAAAGTAGTGTGTTGCTATTATTACTTGTATTTAACCACTTGTGCTGTCTGTTTGACCATCGCCTTTTTTTCCGCAGGCCCATATATATATATATAGATATATATATATATATATATATATATATATATATATATGTGTGTGTGTGTGTGTGTGTGTGTGGAAATAGGACTATTGAACGAAAGTTCAATAGTCCGAATCCACAATCACTGAACGCACTTTAACAAAAGCGCTTTCACCGAAAAAGCGCTTTTGTTAAAGTGTGTTAAAAAAAAAAAAAATTACATTTATGTTTTTGCAGGGGGGCAAGCCCCCCCTGTGCCCCCCACCCCCCCACTTTAATATTCTCACTCCGAGGTCGCACTACAGTGGGGAAAAGGGAATTTTCCCTTATCCCCTCTGTAGTGCAATCTCAGCAACAGGCATACTTACGCAAAAGTGCTTCTTTAATGAAAAGCACTTTCACGCAAGTATGCCCGGCCAAATCTGTTTCGGTGATGTTGCCATTTGGGGATCCGTACAGAATCCATATATATGTATATACACACACACACACACACACACATATGTATAGGGTTAGAGAGTGTTAGTGGACACACTATTGCCTTGTCTCAAGTGTGCTATTCCCCATATTTTATTTTGCCTTCTTCTTCATGGTTAGTCGTGCTTGGCCCATTTAAGTTAGAGGGCAGAGCTAAAATTTTCAGTTAAAAAAAAAATACAAGTTTGTTGTTATATAGTTAGATTAGTGGTGTGCTGTGAGTTTCTATTTACATAGTTTGGTAGTGTTGCTTCATCTGTGAATTACTTAAATGTGCTGTTAGTAGTATTATAATATTATAGTCTTGTATTCATAATGTCTAAGGAAACTAAAGAGAAAGAGACAAAGCTGTCTGGCTTTAAAAAGTGTCAAAAGTGTTCTCAAAAAATGTAATTGACTGATGGCCATAGCATTTGCATATACTGCATGGGGGACATTCATTTACAGGTATCGTGTACCTTCTGCCATCCCTTTAGTCCAAGGGTATTAACAGAGAGAAAAAAACAAGTTGATAATAAGAGGAGTTTTACATACTCCATTCTCCAAGTCTTTGGAAAGTCAGAGTACCTCCGGTAAATCCAAGTCTCCTTCTTCAAAAGTTGATAAACCTTCAAAAAGACCTTCTTCCTCTTCCTCATCTGGACATTCAGAACCACCATAAAATATTTTAAAAATATCTACTTCAGGAAAACCAAGCTCTTTGGCTCCACAGGTTTCGGAGCCGATTTAACTATTGTCGGTCTCCTCGACCTTGAGATCTCCCATTCTGCAGAGTTCTCCCTCACCTACCCCTTCTTCTAAGTCCTCTAGAAGTCTTTTGGATGATGATGTGGATAGGGTGGTGTGCAGACTACTGACGTCGCCGGCGCTGGAAAAATTATTCCCGGCTCTGACCCATTCGGGCTTGGAGCCAACTAAGGCTCTTTCATCCACCTCGAGTCCTCCTCTGAGCCAAGCTAGATCTTCGGAGCCAAAATGCCTGGTACCCATTGTGGTAGAACCTTCGGTTATGAGACCCGCTCCAGAGATTTCAGAACCGTTGTCTGCTCCAACATAGTTGGTGCCATCTAGGGTGTCTAGGAGTCAGAGCTTACCCATCTGTTCCGGGGGGATACTTGGACCAGACACACTTCGGTTTCAAGCTTACCTCTCGGGGCTTTGGTGCGACTGAGCTCGGCTCCTACATCGAGCTCGGAGCCGGTCTCCTTAGTGCCAGGGATTCCCTCTGCTTCTTCAGAACCAAAGGTATCTTCGGAGCTGGAGGGAGCTGCCTCGAGCTGATGAGGAGTGTTCTCTCCCCACCTACAGCTCTACACAAAGGTACTGGTATTCTTCCCCCCAATGTACAGGCTTCTGTCTCAGCACCACCCCATCCTCAGGACAGCAGAGATTCAGGGCCTCAGGGAGCCCCATTGGGCAAACCACACTGTTCCAAGACCTCTCCAGAATACACTTCTGAGGAGGCTTCCCAGAAGAGAACATGCAGGAAGCATCTGGACTCACCAGATGAGTCAATCACCTCCGACACTGACCTCGAGGAGTCAGAAGGGTCCCCACAGTTGCCCTCTGAAGATATCTCCTTTGTGGATATCTTAGAAATCCTAAAACAGAGAGGTGGCTGGAAGCCCATCAACCCTTCTGATGAGGAGTGGGTGTACCTGAAGGCCTTCGGATCTCAACCTTCAACCTCCTGGGTGTCTTTGCCTTTTGACGAACTAATAGAACTGGTTAGTCAAAAGGCATGGGAGTCACCAGATGAATTGGAACCTGTCCCTCAAAGGCCAAATAAATTTATAACATCACCAACAGACAAGGAATTTCTTATGAAATCCATCCCTGTAGATGCTATGGTGGTGGCAGCAGCCACCAAGAAGGAACTTTTTGAAACATCCTCATCTGTCTACTCACTGAACAAGGAGTCTCGAATAATGGACAGATATGGGAAGCGTGTTTTATCTTCAGTGACTTTTGCCCTTAGATCGCTGAACTATCTAACGCACTTCACTAGACTTCAAAGAGCTCTCCTGAAGGAGTTAGGAGATACTCTCCAAGGTTCACTAGCTACAGGGGTCTCAGACAAGGTGAACTCTCAGCTATCTACCTTAAATTCCATAGGTAACTCCTCCATGAGACTGATTTCCTATGCAGCAGATGGAGCGAGTAGGGCAGCAGTTTCAGGAGTTTCCCTAAGGAGACACTCCTGGGTGCACCTGTGTAACTTTGTGGAACCTTTCAAGTCTACCTTTGTCAACTCACCTTTCAATGATTCCTCACTCTTTGGATCCAAAGTTAAAGACACACTCACTAGATGCGAACAGGAAGGAAAAATTCTTTCTGCTATTGGAGTATGTTTTTCGGTGCCTTCCAGACCTTATCTTAAGGGTGGTAAAATCAGAAGGGTGGTAAAATTTGGTTCAAAAAATCCCAGGGAGTTTTTCAGGATGCATGAGGTGAATCCTTCCCCAGGGGCAGAGGGGGAAGTAGTAATGGTAGATGTTGTCCATGAGGCAGATGGGGTCCGCAAAACCAGGGTGACCATGATACCTTTCGTGGCCGACCCTACCAGCACTCCTGAAAGGAGGCCCATCAGCTCTACTCTGGAGGCAGTTGGGGGGCAGATATCTTTGTACCCAGGAGCCTGGTGAGATATTACAAGAGGCAAGTGGGTGTAAAGTATAATATCCAGTGGTTATTCCATTCCCTTTTGCCTTCCCTTTCTGCAAATCAAAAGTATCCCAGACATTCCACTCAGTCAAAGGGAAGAAGCAACTATAGAGATTGAAAAGTTGCTAGACAAACGAGTCATCCAAGAAGTCCCCGCAGACCAAATAGGATTTAGAACTTACTCAAGATTCTTTTTAATGACAAAAAGAACAGGGGACTGGAGACCAATACTGGATCTCAGCAAACTAAATGAATCCATAAAAAAGTCCAAGTTCCAGATGGTGACACTGCAGTTAATTCTTTCCTTTTAGGGAAGACAGTTGGATATGCTCAATAGACCACCAGGATGCATACTACCACATAATTTGGACAGGCCGTCAAGGAGTCACTTACGCTTCTGGCTGGGAGCCAGTCATTACCAATTCCGAGCTCTGCCCATTGGTCTCACTACAGCCTCCAGAGTGTTCACCAAATGCATGGCAATAGTCACAGCTCACTTGAGACAGCTAGGACTCCAAGTGTTTCCGTACCTAGATGACTGGCTCCTGACTGCCACCACCAAGCATCTACTACAACAGCCAAGAGACATCACTTTACAAATCTGTTCTCAATTAGGGATAACAATAAATTCAGAAAAATCTGCCTTGCTGCTATGTCAGCATATTACCTTTATAGGAGCAGAACTAGACACCGTCTGTATGATGGCAAAGTTACCTGCAGAAAGAGTTTTTGTACTCAGACAACATGGCAAAGTTACCTGCAGAAAGAGTTTTTGTACTCAGACAACAGATTACCAGTCCCCTGCCAAAGACAAAAGTAAAAGTGAAAACAGTTCTAAAAGTCCTAGAAACCATGGCAGCAGTAATAACCCTAGTCACTTTAGCCAGGATGCACATCAGAATTCTTCAGTGGCTCCTTTTTTCTCAGTAGTCCTTACAAGAACTTACCATGTCTCACCAGATCAGAATTACAGATTCATGTAAGAAGGATCTAAGATGGTGGTTCCTTTCCAGTCATGTCACGTTAGGTCGACCCTTTATCCCGCAACAACCTCTGGCAACAGTGACCACGGATGCCTCCCAGATGGGGGGGGGGCATTATCTGGGGATAATGGTCCAAGGCACATGGCAGAAACAAGAGACCCATTTGCACATCAATGTTCTAGAGATGAGAGCAGTGCTCTTGGCATTGCAAGCACTTCAAGACTGTCTTCCACTAGGAACAAATGCAATTCAGTCAGACAATATGTCAGTGGTTTGGTACATAAACAAGCAAGGAGGAACCAAGTCCTACCCGCTTTGCCAAGAGGCACGCAGAGTACGGCAATGGCAATGTCTTCCCAACATATACTGATAGCAACACATATCCCGGGAAAGTCCAGCGTGATACTGGACAGGCTTAGCAGAGCAATATTGATGCCTCATGAGTGGTCCCTGAAACAAGAGATAACAGAGGGGATATTCCAAAATGGGGCCAGCCTTGTTGTGACCTCTTTGCCACTCCCATGAATGCCAAAAGCAGCAACAACTTTGTCCTAATCCCCCTCTGGGGGAGTCACCAAGGGACGCACTTGTCCACGATTGGCCCACGGGACTACTTTATGAATTTCCCCCATTTCCCCTAATACCCAAAGTCATTCAGGAAGCCAAGTCACTGGGAAGTAGGATAATTCTCATTGCCCCATACTGACCTCATCAGATTTGGTTTCCCTTCCTCTGGCTTCATCTTCAGGAGGAACCATGGGTGCTGGACCCAGTTCCAGACCTTCTGACTCATATGTTGGGAACATTTCACCCCTCCCTTCAAACCCTCAAGTTGACAGCATGGCTGCTCCAGTTCCCAACTTAGTCAGGCTTCACAATTTCATGCCAGCAGTAAGACGTATCTTAGTATCCTCACACAAGGCTTCAACGAGAAAACTATATTCTAGTAAATGAAGTTTCTCATGTTTGTGAGAGAAGAAACATTGATCCCTTTTCTGCCCAGATCAGCTCTATTCTTGAGTTCCTATCAGAGCTTTTTCAACAAGGTTCAGAGGCAGCTACTATTAAAGTACAATTAGCTGCAATTTCAAATGTTGACATAGGTGACTGGACTCCTAACTTGATGTCACACAGATTGTGTAAAGCGTTCTTAAAAGGTACTTGCTTATTAAGACCTTCCATTAAAGAACCGCTCTCACCATGGGATTTGAATTTTGTTCTAATGTAACTTACCTTACCCCCCTTTGAACCCTCATCAACATGTGACCTCAAATTCCTGTCTTGGAAAACAGTTTTATTGGATGCTATTACTTCTGCAAGAAGAGTTTCAGAATTACAGGCTTTATCAATCAAACTCCTTATTTGATCTTTCATAAAGATAGAGTATCTCTCCAAACAAACCCATCCTTTTTACCTAAAGTGTGTTCGCAAAGTAACTTAAATCAGTCAATTGAGCTCCCAGTGTTTTCCCTAATCATGGCAACAAGGCAGAATACAAGCTCCACCAATTAGATGTGCATAGACAACTTTGCTTCTATTTACATAGAACCAAAGATTTCAGGAAGTCTGATCGATTGTTTATTTCCTTTTCAGAAATCAAAAAGGCATGCCAGTTTCTAAAGTCTCTCTAACTGGCTTTCAAATTCCATTACCTTTATTTACATGTCTAATAACAGACAACTACCATTCAAAGTCAAAGGTCACTCTACTAGGGCCATGGCAACATCATCATCCACTCATCTAGCTAGACTATCAATGAACAGCATTTGTACCGCTGCTTCGTGGGCAAGGCCCCTTACCTTTATCAGTCATTACAAGGTGGATTTGGCCTCCAGGGGCAGGGCCTCTTTTGGTTCCAGTGTGCTGAAAAGTGTATTCCCATGAGCCACCCAGGAAATGTGGTGCTAGGGACTCTATCCCAACCAGTAAGAATGAAGGTGAGATAGGACAATATAACATAGAGAAGTTATGTACTCATCATAACGTTCCATGTTTGTAACGTTCCATGTTTGTTGCCCATCTTGCCCTTCATTCTTATGACCCCACGACCTTCCCCCAGCTCAAGGCTTCTGGACAACGTAGAGGAATTTGCTCCTTAGGCAAGGAGCTTCGCTGACTTTCTTTCCTCTCTATATATACTATGATATATGCCAAATGTAGACATATGGCTATGGTTAGTAGCAAACAATATCTGGGGAATTACACCACTGCATAATGGGATAGGTATCACGAGCCAAGTGAAAGACTTCGAGCTATAGTATGCGGCCGAGTCGGAGCTGAGGATCAATTCCAAACCCAACCAATGAGAAGGAAGGGCGAGATGGACAACAAACATGGAACGTTATAGTAAGTACATAAATTCTTTTTTTGTACACATACTCTTCAGCTTCTTTGGCTTTCTTGTGTCATTCAGTAGCCCTGACTCTTCTTGACAACTGGCTGTAGCACTTCTGATTCAAGCTTTGCCTTCATCATTCAGGTCTCCTTTCTCCTCAGTCACACCTTACAAATACTTGAAGTTGTCAACCTGTTCCACTGTTTTCCCTTGTGTCTCACTTTTCAGCTTCTTCAGATTTCCTCCATTTATTGCCATGTCCACTGTCCTGTCTGTACTCCATTTCATCCTGTTTGCTTTCAGTTTTGCATTCCAGTCCCCTATCATTTACTACAGTTTCTGTTCAGAGTCTGTTTGTAATGCCAAACCATCTGCATACATCAGCTTTGCTGCTATGCCACCTCCAGCCTCTTTGCTAAAGTAGTCTGTCATGGTTAGAAACAAGAGTGTGCTCAGGGCTGAAACCTGATGCATGCCCAGTCCCACTGGGAACCCCTTTGTGAGTCTGAATACTGTCTGTACTTGTGTCTTTGGGCCCCTGTAAATAGCCTGCACTAATTCTATTGATGATTCAAACTGTCAAATGAGTGCCCAAATCAGCTTTCTCAGCACCTTTCTTCATGTCTGGGAATGCCCAGTTGGACTCTTTCCTCATTTCCCACTACTTCTTTGGTATCTGTCTCATTACAAACACAGAGTTTGTCATACTGCTTCCTGATATAACTTCAAACTGCTTATCTTGCATCTTACTTTCTACTACTCTTTATATTCATTTATTAATCACCATATCCGCACTTTGATGCAGTGTAACGTATGAGTTTGATATTATGTAACGCCCACAGTTTTTGTCCCTTTCACTAGAATGCTTACTTTCCAATCATCCGAACTACATCTTTCTCTCCATACCATGATGAGTACCCTCAGGACTCACTCTCCACTAAAGCACCCAATAACTTAAGCATATAATTTAGTATATAGCATTTAATTGCTGGAACCTGTGTTCTGAGAGACTGCTTTCCAGACTCTCTGCAAATATACAGAGCTGAGTATATATATTTTTTGGTTATAGAGTTTAATTGTTGCTTAGATCTCTGTTGAAACTGTTGTCTCACTGTTCTGAGAGACTGATCTGCAAATATACAGAGCTGAGTATTTTTCTGGTTTTAGAGTTTGTACTGTTAGGTGTTGCTTTGATCTCTATTGAAACTGTTTTCCCCACCCACCCTATTTTTGGTTTGTAGTTTAAATTTGGTGGCTTTTGCAGTTGTCCGCCCCACTGTAGATCTGATCTGGGACACTCCCCAGTCCCATCTCTTTACCACATTCTACCTAATAAACACACTCTGCACTTGCTTTTAGTCCTTTTTAATTTAATTGCATTTTTTAAACTGTGTTTGGTCTAATATTGCTACATACTCAAGTGTGCTAGCTTGTACTGCATGTGAATTGTTTTACTACTGTTTTTGCTACTTTTCTGTAAAAAAACAACAAAAAAAAAAAACTGTAAGCCTGTTTCCTACCTTTCCTGTAACTAGTGTTCCAGATACAGATTTGCTGTATCCAGGACTGTATGTAAGCTTCTGAGCCTCCCAAGCCTTTCTGTGTTGGAGGGAAGCCTTCTAGCTTATCAGTGGGATTGGTAAGCACTAGGTAACCTTTATACCACATAAGGAGTGGTTCTGGCCCAGAAATTGTAGTTATTGGCTGTTTGGGCAATCTCTTCCATCTCTCTCAACTTTCTGATTTGTGAAAGCCTGCATTAGCACTTGTTTCTGTCCTGTAACTCGTCTAGTGCAGATACAGATTCTTAGTTTTAGCACTTAAATTTGCTTATTCATGCTCAGCACTTGTTCAGAACTTGTAAGCACTAAATAAGCTACTAATTAGTATAGCACTCAATCTTCCTCATTACCTAGAGGAAAATAGTTTTTGTACTTACTTTTCTCACTTGCTTAGAGAAAAATAGCCCTTGAACTCACTTTCCTCACTTATGTAGAGGAAAATAGTTTTTTATTCAGGCATGTCCAAGGGTCAGCTCCCAGTGTTCTCTCCTGTCTATCTGATGAATCTGGGCATCTTGAGGCAATGTAGAAATTGCCTCATGTACACAGACAACCCTCTCCTCCTACGACCCAACATTACAACCTGTGAGAGATGCACTTATCTAGCCAAACTGGAGGTAAAGCTCTCTCCAACCAAGACTGAACTTGACAGTCATGAGGAGAAGGTAAACATTTGCACCACACCACACTCATCACATAGTCTCACTAAATCTACACCACCAAAATCCACACATAGTAACACAAAAACATTTGCGGAGGCTCTCAATAATAATCTGTCTAAGCAACAGAGACCTCCAAAGCAGAAACGCAAGCAACCTCCATCCCCCAACACAACCCAAATGACACATAGCCCACAGACTCAGTGTGCCACTCAACCACAGCCAATAAGGCAAAACAACGTACCCAACACACTAGTCATAGGTGACTCTATAGTAATGCACACTGATGTCCCACTCACTAGGCTAAACAAGGAGAAGGTTACTGTCAGCTGCCTGTCAGGTGCCAGGATCCGCCACATAACCCACACACTCAGGTCACTCCACAACAAGTACAAATGTGACTCTGTCATTGTCCATGTTGGTGTGAATGATCTGAGATGTACCTCCCTGGACTACATGAAAATAGACATGGAAGAGCTCTCCGATCTTGTAGCCCAGGCAGATATGACCCTAGCCCTGAGTAGCATTCTGCCATCGCCCAGAATGATATTGCAGTACAAGGACAAAATGATTGACTTCAACAATTGGCTAAGCTTCTGGTGTCATTCTAAGGGGATCCAGTATCTGTCTGCTTGGAATGACATGGTCGACAGACCACGATGCTTTGCCAAAGATGGCCTGCACCTGTCACCCCTGGGATTCCAGATACTGGCTAAGGCTCTTGCTGCCCCTATAGTGCCTTTTTTAGGCAAGGTTCAAATAACAAATTCACCACCATAACAGGAACAAGCAAGCAAAAACTGAGGGTAATGCTACTCAATGCTAGAAGTCTAAATCTCAAAATGCACTCACTCAAGGCACTCCTTAAAATGGAGAGCATTGATATCTGTGCAGTGATTGAGACCTGGTTCAAGGCTCCAGAGAGCACCCCTGCACTACCAGGCTATAACTCCTACCACACATTTCGGCCATGTAACCTGGACCGAAACACCAAAGGCAGAGGTGTGTCCATATTCATTAAGGATATCCACACCCCAGGCTAGTTGCTCAGCATAATGCATCCGAGGTTATCCAAGTGCCACTAACTCTGGGCAAAACTGCAATCCAAATTGTAGCTTGCTACCTATCCCCCACCATGCCCCAGGATTCCCACTCCTCTTTTCTTGATGCACTGGAAAATATTAGGGTTCAACCAGACACCCTAATAATGGGTGACTTCAACTACCCCACCATTAACTGGGAAAACTACTCGTGTACCAACTCCTTAGCTCAGTGCTTTCTGGAATTCATAAACTTCAATGCCCTGGATCAACTTATCCACACCCTCACCAGGGGCAACAATATCCTAGACCTAGTCATTACCAACATGAGTGACCGGTGTTCCACACTTGAAGTCAACTCCTCGTTGGTCCGATCTGACCATAAGCTAATCACCCTTGATATCCACATCCTGCCCCCCCCCCCCTTTTAAGGAAACCTCAGTAAAACATTTCTCCAAAGCCAACTTCATGCTTCTTAAGACAGAAGTGGTGAACTTCATGACACCCATGCAGATGGACAATACAGTTACAACTGCTGAATCCTACACAAATGTACTCTATAAGCACTTACATGAGTACATGGATCGTGCTATCCCAACAGAACCAAGATGCTATCCTCCAAAAATAGGAAGCCAATCTGGTGATTCTCTGCCATAAACAAACTGTACAACAGAAGGAAGAAACTGTTGCAAAAGAGAGTAAAATCCCATGAGTGCAGAAGCTCCCTGGTCAGCCACAGTAAGAAGCTGAGATCCCTTATAAGATCCTCCAAAGCTAGCTATGAAAACAAAATCACTACTAATTCCAAGGACAACCACAAAGCATTCTATAGCTATGTCAAGAATCTCGATGGCAACACCCAGATCTGCTCTGAGTTACAGCACAAAGGCAAGAAAATTACAGAACCAACTGATATTGCCAACATCCTGGCAGATAGGTTCAGTGCTAACTTTACCCCCCCCCCCACCCCCTAAAGGGCCCATATCTATACAGGAAGAATGCAGAGTCCCTGTAATCACAACTACGCAGGTAAAAGCTGCACTCTCTAAAGCCAAAAACACAGCTTCCATGGGACTGGACAACATCCCAGGCTGCGTTTTACATGAACTTCAGAATGAACTGGCTCCCTACTTAAGCACCATGTTCAATAATAGCCTTGCATCAGGCTTTGTGCCCACTGAATGGCGTACAGCAACAGTTATCCCACTCCACAAAGGGGGAGCCACCACTGATCCTGGGAATATCGACCTATTAGCCTGACGAGCCTGGTCTGCAAGGCCATGGAACGTATCATCATGGAACTCATAAACAAAGACATTGGTACTCTCCAAACTCTGGATCCCACCCAGTTCGGGTTTTTGAAAAACAGATCATGCCTCCTGAACTTGATCGACTTCTTTGAGGCAGTCATCAAAGCCATAGATGAGGGTAAGGTGGTTCACACAGCCTATCTTCACCTCGCCAAGGCTTTCAACACCATCCTCCATTCTGGAATTATAGCTAAACTCACTAAACTAGGTATAAATCCCTACATCACAAGATGGATTGCCAACTGGTTCACTGACAGAACCCAGACTGTAAAAGTTGCAGACTCCAAATCTGACTTCAAAGCAGTGACAAGTGGAGTACCACAGGGTTCCGTCCTGTGACCTCTCCTGTTTAGTATCTACGTCTCTGAAGTACAGGCTAACACTGAAGGCCTCTGGCTAAAGAAGTTCGCAGATGACTGCAAACTAGGAGCCATAGTCAAGTCCCCAAATGATGTGGACATCCTACAGAAGGGTCTCGCTGAGACAGATGCCTGGTGTCAGAGCCATGGCCTCAAGCTCAATGCCAAAAAGTGCAGTGTCATCCCCTTTGGCAAAAACTCTGTACCCATGAACTACCACTTAGGCAGCAATCTACTTAACACCGAATGCGTGATAAGAGACCTTGGGACCCAGGTGGACAGTAGTCTCTCCTTTGATAGTCACATTGCCACAGTAGTCAGGAAGTCCTTCTACGTGGCACACCTCATCATAAAAGGGTTCTCATCCAGGAAAGAAGAGGTCATTGCTTCCCTCTACTCGACACTCATTAGACCCATTATAGAGTACAACACCCCTTTTGGAATGTCCCTCACAAGACATCTGCAGCAGCTGGAAAGGCCACAGAAGTACCTCACAAAGAGGATTACTGGCCTCAAACAAATGCCCTACACTGACCGCCTCAAAAAGCTACAGCTTTACTCCGTAGCATATCGCCTACTCCGAGGTGATCTCTGCCTAACATACAAAGCTATGTCAAACTCAGAGCTGTTGGACATGCTACACCTAAAGAAATCCCAGTTCCTCCAAGCTACACGCTCTAGGGACCTAAACCTTGTCACCACAATAAACAGAACATGCTGGAGGGATAGATTCCTGTGCCAGAGACTTCCCATACTCTGGAACAGGCTCCCCATCTATGTCAAGCAAAGTTCTTCATTAGCACTCTTCAAGAAAAATCTTGATGAGTGGATGGGAAATAGGAAATACACCCCGGGGATCACTTCTGTATCTCTGCTCGACAGTGGCACAGGAAAATAACTTTCTTGGGTGGTGTAAGCCAGTGAACCTTGTTGGCTAGGCTTACGTAGATAGCCTATTACCTACCTATGAGCCTATATATGCTCTGATGTTGTCTATACCTGCTGCTTTATCTGACTTCATTTTCCTTTGTGCTGTTCTTCATTCTTCTAGAGTGGGTTCTTCTTCTTCCTTTTTCATCATAGGCTGTACAGGGTGCATTAAATTTAGCTTCTGTGGGTATTTTCTTCATTCAGAAGCTTCTTGAAGTATTCCTTCCATCTGCCTTTGTTCTCTGATCTGGTGAGCAGGTTATTGCTGGTATCCCTTAAGAATGAGTCTGACAACTATCTTCTTTGCCCATCTGTTCTTTATCTTTCTGCCGTTGTCTTACAGCATTAAATAACCTTTGAATTAGTTTCCAAAAGCTGGTAGATTTATCTCTGATGCCTTGTTTTTGCCATTTACCCTCTACTGCATTGGGTTTGTGTGCTCTGCGTAATTTGTGCATGTGAGATAGGTACTCTTTTAGGGAGCTCAAATTATCACTTGTTATCAAGTAATGGTGTCGGTGGAAGAAGTTTAAAAATCAGGGACTGCATAGCTCTAATTAGACATCAGGGAAATCCAGAGGAGCTTGGAAATGTTAAGAATAACCATTTTTTAGAACCAAGACTTGTGTGTCAACTGCTCAGTCTTTTACATTGCTGGATGCAGCAGAGATAAAACTTCATCTTAAATTCTAACTTCAAAGTAAATGGGATTCCCTGATAAAAAGTTTTTTTTTTAACTGTGGTCTATGGTGTTGAAATAAGATGCTTTACCATTTCAAATTCTAATGCAGTCACTACAAATTGAGCACACCTGCTTCCTCTTGATGATCAGAGATTCATGCTGCAGTAAGAGGTGTAGAGCATGCTTCTTTCTGGTCTCTGTGCTGCTCATGTCATATTTCTAGAGGTGTACCTGCCATTATTCCTTGTGGTATGCCCCTAAAGAGCATAATTACTTGCTAAGATCCTGTGCAGAGTCCGTGAGAGAAACCCACATCATCCTGCATTTCTAAAGAGGTGGCTACTGCAGAACAAAAGCTATAAACAATCACAGTCACTTGCCAAGAGAATGCTAATGGTAATTAAATCCATTGCACCACCATAAGCTATGCATCCCCTAAATCCACCTACCTGGAAGGAGGACTTGGAAGCTTTCACTGTAGCATTCAAGTGGATCACCAGATAGGAATATGGGACAAAATCAGCTGGACTCAGATGCTCTCAGTACAGTTGACGGGGGATCCTCTTGGAACTTTAATGGAAGTGAAACAAGCAGACTACAAGGATTATGAAAAAGTCATGAAGTGTTTACTTTCTTAAACTGGGGTCATGACAGAGACCCATGTATAGAAATTCCAAGAATGGACATCATCTGACTCCACTTCCAAGGTAAAGATCCAGCCTGAGTTTGGGAAGGTACTCTACCCTGTAGCAGTGGTACTGTAGCTTGCACATGATATGATAATTGGGAAGAATTTCCTTTAATTTAAAACTGTGAAAACAGTTGGAAGTAGGTAGCACATTTAATAAACCATGCTCTCAATTTAAAGTGGTGGATCCTCAGGGTAAATGGCTTGTGAAAACACAACTGCCATTCCCTGGATCAAAGGAGAAAGAGCTGCCCACACTTGTGATAATTAATTAGTTTGGTTTCAGCAAGGGCTGAGGAACAACACTGGAAAGACCTAGGTAGAAAAAAGGATGTGGGTAGGCATACAAGAGAAGGAAGAGTTAACAAATCTTCTTGAAACTAGGGAGCTGATATAGGTAAGCAGGAGTACAGCTAGCGTTTGTATTATCTCCCAGGCTGACACACTAACCAGCTAGCCAGCCCTTCCCTCCTGTCCTAGCTCTTCAATGGAAGAGCAAAAAAAAAAGTCTATGATCATCGGGTACCAGGGGCTGCTAAAATGCAGGAGCCAGTCGCATCTCATTTCTGCATCCTGCCCCTGACCCTCCTACCTCTGACTTGATTTGAGGGAAATAAATAGAAGCAAACAAATGCTTTTTATTCCCCTCTTATATTGTAGCAAACTGCTTGCTACAGTTTAAAGCATGCAGAGAACAGTACAGCACTCAGGCTTTGGTTAAAGAAAAATGAAAAGAAACAAATATTTTTTCTTCTAAACTGTAACAAATTGCTCAGCACAGTTTACATCGCACATTAGGGCTACAGCTATCAGATTTGACTGCAAATGCAATACAGGATTTTAAAAAGCAGCATGCACTAAAGAGTGATTGGGATCGAGCAATCACAACCCAGTTGTCCCCTTCTCCTCACTCTAGCTGCACTGTTGTAGGTATGGATAAAGTTAGACTGAGAACAGAGGTTCCTAAAGTGAAGGCTGAACTAACAAGCAATTTTATAGAAAAAAGCATTTCCACTGAATGTCCTTTGAGCTTTGAGAAGACCTCGGTAAGGAGCTCAGGTCAAGAGAACTTTCAGTTGAAAAGGAAGAACAGAGAGGAGATAACACATGCTGCAAAACTAAGACAAGACAAGCTTAAGGAGAAGAGGGGGGCATTAAACTCCAGGTTATAGATAGATGATCTTGTGAGAATTCTATGAAGGAGGGAACAACTGATTGCCACACCAGCTACTGGCAATGAAATACCTTTCCTTGGGAAAGAGTGGGACACTGAAACCCCTGTTCTTACACTAGAAACCATTAGAGAAATGTCCTGCTTTCTAGCTGTTCTTCAGGTGAGCCAGATAAATTTTACAAATACTCAGTTGGAGGATTACACTTTGAGTAGACCCAGAGAGAATATAACCAGAATAGTGGGAGAGGAAATATTACTGTGTCTTATTCCTTCTTTGAGTCGCAGAATGATTGCTTATATAGAGTGGCTAAAGAGGAAGAGGTATTATAGCTGCTGGTACCCAGGCTCTTCAGGAATTTAGTTATGAAACTGACACATTGTCACCTGTCGGGGAACACTTTGATAGGCCAGGATTTTTAACAGACTTTATTGGTTAATCATAAAAAATACATTGACAAGTTTTATGTAGGATGCTCTGTCTGTAAAAAAAAAAAAAAAAAAGCCCCAGACCTTGTAATAAAATTTCTGTTTTCTCATTATGTCTATAATAGAGGTGCCTTTTGAGTAGATTGCCATGGATATTGTTGGATAACTGTCCAGTAATGGATTCCTGTATTGGTGATGGAAAATGTGCCACTAAGTATCTTGAAGCAATGCCACTCTGAAAGGCCAATGCTAAAGTTATAATGAGGCAGACAGTTCCACTGTTCTCGAGGGTGGGAATACCAAAGGAAATGCTTACCATTTAAGGGACCCTGTTTATTTCCAAACTTCAGCATTAAGCTGGCATCAGCCAGTATTTTAAAGTGAAACAACTCAGAACCTAAGTATGTCATCCCAGACAGATAACCTAGTATAGACAGCACTTTAAAGACCATGTTAAGGAAGGTCACTGAGGAAGGTGGGAAGAATTAGGACAACCCCCCTTGATGTACATTATATTTGCTATCACAGAAGTACCACAGATATCAATTGAGATATAGTATTTTTGAGATTCTGTGTGGCAGACACCCCATGGTGTTAATGGACCTCTCCACATAGGAAAATACTTAATTTAAGGGTGAACTCTGCAGCATTATACTACCTCCAGAAAAGATTAAAGGTAGTAATGCCTATAGTCTTAGAGCATATGAAAAGGGCACAAGCTACTCAAGAAGTGGTGCACAGCAGAAGTACTAGAAACAGAGAGTTCCAGGTCATGGACCAAGTATTACTCTTACTTCCCTCTGCCAAGAATATGTTTTAGCCAATGGGCAGGGACCCTTTGAGTTCATATAAAAATTAAGTAATATGAATTGCAAAGTCATGATAAGAAGCAAATGCCCAGAACAAGTATGTCATATGTTAATGAGATGAAGCCCCAGAGAGAAGTACAGACAGCCAAGGTAAGAATATCAGCCAAAGTCAGACAACTTGAAGAGTAGAAGAGACTGTTGTCCACATTGCAGGTTCTGGTGGATGACACATTATCAAAACCCCAGAAACAGGAAGTACAGTAACTTTTTTTGTAGAACAAATAGTCTTTGAACTGTCTAGTAAAACAAATTTATTCAGGCACCATGTAGAAACCATCCCAGGAGAAATGGTTATCTTGAAGCCCTACAGAATCCTTGAATCAGAGGATTTGTCAGTCTGAGGGAATAAAAAAAAAAGACATTGCAGCTAAGTGTTATTGAAGAATCCACTAACAAATGGAGTAGCCCTATAGTTTGTTTTTAAGCCAGATAGAATCATTGCATGCTGTAGTGACTTAAGAAACCTTAACAGCATTTCTACATTCAATAGTTATCCTGTGCATAGAGAAGACAAACTGAGAGAACAAATGGGGAAAGCAAGGTTAACCACCCTGGTCTAAAAAAGTTACTGGCAGATTCTCCTGCACAAGGATGTTAAGGAAAAAGTGTCTTTTAAATAACTGAGGGCCCGTTTTACTTTGAAGTACTCCCACTTGCCTTCATGGTGCTCCAGCCACCTTACAGCAGTTGATGCACAGGATAATTTAAACCTCATGCTCAGCCCATGCCACTACATGCTTAAATGTTATCATCCATTTAGTAGACTACAACTCTTATCCAGTAAAATTACAAGCTGTCCTGAGCTCCATTAAGCAGGTAGGACTTACAGTGAATGCTCCTAAAAGCAAAATGGGTATGACTGAAGTGGGGAGGGGGCAGATGTAACATATCATGGTGGTTTATGAAGTGCTGTTCTGTTACTTTGTGTTCTCTGTATAAGTTATACAAGTGGGACAGATTTCCCCTTTAATGGTAATTCAAAGTATCACTGTCAATTTAGTAAAGCTGACAGTGGAAGGTATTTCAAAAGCAAGGGTGGCATAGCTCCAGCAGTAATCCTGGATAGCTAAAGGGGTTGGGGTATTAACTGATAATCAGCATCAGCTCTGGAGAAGAGTCATTTTACCAGGGATACTAGTGGAAGACCTGGTGATTACTGTCTGAAAGTAGACCAAAATTAGGCACTTTATGATGAATTTGTTATTGATTCATCAGCTGAGTTGTTCAAGGTACTGTTCAAATGTTCTATTTAGACCACCAACATTGCTTTATTTTGGCAGAACCAGCCCTTTTGCTTTAAGTTTTGTAAAGTAAGACTGCTTTTGGAACTTGTATGTCATCTGCTTAAACTTTCATTGTAATTATGATTCAATAGGTACATAAAGAGTTATAAAAACAAAAGGCAATGCACGTATGGTATTATATACAGAGAAAATAAATCTATAGACATGTGGAAAGAACTACAGTGCATATTAATTGCATGTGGAAACAAGATCTGTAAGCATTTTGACAGCAGTAAATGTTATGCATGACCATATGTCTGGAGACAGATAAAAGACGAGGGGGAGGAGGTCCGGTTATAAGACCTGAGAAAGAGAGAGCACTGACATTTACACTGAGACTTGAGATGAGCTTTTAGTTCTGATTGGAATATGGGGTATGAGGAGTGAGCTTTATAACAAGAAGGGGCACGGTCTGTGTACTGAAGTTTAGTTTAGGAGGTTTGGATGAGTGGACCCGAATAGTTAAGACAGTTTATACAATAGTACATCCATAATTAGTTTAGAGGCTGGGTGGCAAAGGTCCCAATAAAATGGAAGAGCTGCAAAAACCTCTTTAGCTCAGTTTTCAAAAGGCAACAACAGCAAATTTTGCAAACCAAACCATTGGAAGTACCCACTATAATGGGATGATTGCAGTACTTCCACGGAAGAATGGTTTCTGAAACAACCTTAAAATCTAGATGTGCACAATTGTGTTCTGAATGTTTATTTTCTTGAATTTTGAGAAAAATATGTAAAGAACAATTATTAACTACAATCAACCTTCTGTAAGAAGTCATTGAAGGAATGACAGGTTATTAATTTTCAGAAAAATAGGAGTTGGAAATCCCTTTAGGATCATAGGAAATACAAAGCAGTTGAGTCACATGACTATTTATATTTTAGCAGTAATTACCCTCATGATGTACCCCTTTCTCAAGAATGACTGAGTCGGTCAGTCCAAGAGTATATTTATGGGTACCCATCCAATCATGAAGGTTTGTTTTGAAGGATGCCACTGTGTCACTTTATTTAACTTGCAGGTCAAGTCTGTTTGGAAGGTGAAGTAGACACTGGATAACAAGTTTTGTTGTTCAGCGCATTTTATTTATGTGCTGGTGGAGAGCTACGGCCCTAATTCTGGTATTAGTAGAGCTTGGCTTGCAAAGATATAGGAAGTCAAGGAGAATGGTGTCTCTAATGGTGCAGATTGGTGCTGAATGCAAGGTGTAAATTATACTGCAAGAACCCATAAGAAACCAGGTAGAAAAATAGATGTTCAGACGTTTTCAGGTAGCTCATGGACTGTAGGCAAACAGTCTTCTTGCTTTGGACCCTCTGGGATCTTTTCAGTTGCTTAATATGTCTATAAAGGTGCATCCCCTAAGGGGACATTGTACTCAATAATTCATCTAATTAGGGTGGCATGTAGAGGGATAATGACTTCTTTTGGCCTGGATGTTATACCCTTAGATATTAGTTGTGCTAAGTTGAAAGATTTTCTGACTGCTGTTGCTATATGATATAAGAAGGAGAGGGGGTATCAGCTCATGTTCCAAGGTGCCTGATTACATTATCATTATGAAGTGGGACAGGGACCCTACTGTATGTTGAGCGAGAGTGTTTTTTTTTACTATATTTGGCAATACTATACTTTTTCGCATTTAATTTTCAGCCCATTTTTCATATGCTGCTGTAATGAATTGGTATCAAAAGGAAATTTAAACAGTTTGTGGTAATCTACAAAGTTATTTAACTGATTCCTGGTCTTCATATCCAAGAAGTAGATGTGGAAAAATTGAGAACCCAGTAGTGAGCCCTGGGGAACAATGCTAATTATCATCATTCTTGTGGAGGAGGCACCTTCCATCTTCTCTATATGAGTTCCATCTTTCAGCCAGTTAGTGTTAAATGTTTTGGTCAGATTCACATAAGCTATGTGAACAGAATGACCATTGTTCACAGCCTGTGAGTCTATCTCATATAAGTTAACTTGACTGAGTAGGCAGGATCTCCCTTTGACAAAACCAAACTGATGCATGTCTACCCTGATAAAGTTTTTAATATAGTTTATGAGATCTGATATGATGTATTCCATGGCCTTGCAAAGTAAACTATTGAAGCTAATGGCTCTATAGTTTCCCTAATCTATGGTAGGCCATTCCCAGACATTCATGAGGGTGGGAGCAAAGCAGAAGGTGAAAAATGGTAATGTGAAAGTTTGATATCGTTGTTGGAAGAATCTTGGAATTGCTATTGAAGGACATAATTCTGGAATATATGAAACTGAGTGGGTCACAAAACCCAGGGCCACATCAGACATATCAGTAACTTTTTTGAACTAGCAACCATGACTTTAAATTGGAAGTATTGTGATACTGGCTATTTACTGTGATGTTCTGTCTCTGGGCCAGTAATCAAGGGGCCTGAATCCTCACCACTGACACTGGAGAAGGATGTTCATTTGGAAAAGAAAATAGATGCATACAGTATTTTCAGATGCCGTTCTCTGCAACAAGCATAATTTCCCTTTAGAGCACAGAGGGAATGCACTTATTTTGGGGTCTGGGCTTTCCTGTCTGTCTCCCAACAGGTCACCAGTAAGACACCCCAGTTGTACAGCTATCAAGTTGAGTTCTCAGCCAAGTGTCCAAGCCAAATCCTCAAACACCCTCTCTTTGAAACCAGTGCTCCGTGTGCCTGTTCCATGCAGCTGATGCACACACTTTGATTTTCACACACACACATTGGAAAGGCTGGCACATATTTGCTAGCTATGCCCCCTTGTGCCCAGACTATAAGGTAGTTACTGCCACCAGACACTCCAAAGCCAGCTACTCTAAGGATCTTACAAGGGTACCCAATTATACTGAGTGAAATTAATATTAATACAAATGGTAGTGTTTGACCAATGCAGTAAGGCTTTCAGCAGTGGTCACAGACTCATCAAATAGATATAAGTACTCTTAAAGGTTAAAATATTCTTTAAAGGACCAGCCACAATGAAAATTTGAAATATATTTAATAAAAGAACATGAAAATATGAAATATCTATTTACAGTAAACGCCAGAGTTTCTGTCACAGGAAATATTAAAATAACACAGAGGCATCGATTTACACAGATACAGAAAAACAGTTTTTAACTAGTCTCACTATATTTTCCTGACTGACCTAAAGAATTACTATTCCCTGGTCACTTACTAGAGCAAGACAAGATGAAGTAGGTGAGGGGTCCTTCTTTGTCAGGTTTCAAAACCAGACTGCCCTGAGACTTCAGTCTCATCTAGAATTAAAAAACATAATTTCAGTGATGGATTACAGAATGACATCACATACATCTGGTCATCTGAATTCTGGTTCCCATGCTACCTCCTTGGCTAGAAGCTGCCAGGATTTAGCACATAAGTGTTAATAATATACACACACAGCTTTGCCAAGATCTGTTGCAACTTCTGGAAGTCATAGAACAATTTCAAACTTCTCCCCATCCAGAGTAGCAATTAGTTCAGTGCTAAAGACAATGCAGAAGGCTTCCTAGTACTTACTATTTTTAAGGTTAGCTGGGCTGAGATTAACCTCTTCTCTTTCAGTATCCTCTGCTAAAAAATATACATTTAATCAAATCAGTCTCTGACCCTGCCCTAATGGAAATGCTGCACATCCACAAATCAAATGGAACAAGAGTCACTCACTCCAGGGATCTCAGTCTAGTCTATGACATTAACAGAACATGCTGGAGAGGCAGATATATCTCCCAGAAATTGCCGCTACTCTGGAATAAACTCCTAGTTCACTTGAAGCAGAGCTCCTCAATAACCCTATTCAAGTGCAACTTAGACAATTAGATGGGAGACCATAAATTCATGCCGGGGTGGCACCTGTGTCCCTCGTGGATAGGAGCAGTCTGTGCTGATCATGAACTCACTCTGTGACTAATGATTATCTAACCAACATCAGTTAGGGAACATGGGTATAACATGGCTAGGCTTGTAAAGGCTCTAGGACCATTAGGCTAGTAACCTCCTATGAAACTATGACAGATAGAATTTGATGAAATGGCTCTCATGAAATCTGGCCACAGTGAACACAATTGCATTTCATATTAACACTGCAATTCAGATGAAAGAGTGTTAGCTTTAAGGAAGAAACTCAATTTTAATATACTTTGTTGAACAGGTTGGTGGTTTGATCCAGGGACCCTTTTCAACCACATCCTGGACCAAGATAACAGCTACAATCTTAATTACTTACAGAAATGCAATTGGATATAAAGCAATAAAGAGAGGAAATATAAACTAATGTAAAGGTTTACATTCAGTTAAATTCTTAGAAACATAGAAGAAACATCTGATGTGTAAAAGAAGTGACTGTTAAGGTATAATTAATATAGCAAGAGAAGTAAGTATAGGCATGAATAGCATGGAAACTGCTACATCTTCTATATATATATATATATATATATGGTTCTACCTGACATAGTCCCCATACACTTACCACACCACACACACAACAAAAACACAAAACACCACACAACACACTTCCCACACACCATAAACACCACAATCCTACCAAACCCCACTCACTTTCTACCCGCCTACATCGCCCACTACCTAACCCTCACCTCACCCCCCAGCCTACTAACCTAAACCCTAACATAACCCCACCCTACTCCACCCCCTAACTAACTCACACCTTCACAAACCCTAACCCACCTAACCCACTTAACCCACCCCTCCTTACTTGATCTCCACACTTCGCCACACGCACCTGCATACCACAGCGCTTCCCCATGTCGCTTCCCTCGGCAAGCTTTTCCCATTAACTCATCTCCGGGTGGTTTTGTGTCCCTGTGTCGACACTTTACTTCAATCCCGGTCTCTTCTTCTTCTTCATGATTTTCTGGAGCTTCCTGTCTGACCCGTGTCTTTCTCTGTGTCGACAGTCAGGTAGAACCATATATATATATATATATATATACACAAGTCTAACTATATTTACTAAAGTATGGTTGTTAGAGTAGTCTAGCAGTTATATGCATTTAAAACTAATTTCAAGATTAGACATCAGATAAGTTGTACGGGTAAAATATGAATAAACTGAAATTTTGTTCACTGTGTTTGCTTGACACTTTGTAATTGTTGCTGAGCATTCAGCTTAAAAAAGTCTTACATTTAAGAATACTGAGTGCTGTACATAACTGCACTATCCTGTTATCAAACAAGAACATTTATATTCTTTTTTATAGATGTTTCAAGAGTTTCTTTTTGAATGTTTAAAATGTTTTTACTATGCAGTCCATTTTTCCTGCACCAGCAGTAAACTCCAAAATGAATATAAGAGCTAGAAACTAAGTAGACAGTGAAGCGATTGATTAGCACAGACTACATTACATCAGTAATCATAATTCAGCAAATGAAATTCAGACTGACTTTATTTAACTAGCAGTTAAGCATACATTTCTATGTAGTTACTAACATTTTGACAGGAGATGTATGAGAAGAAAAGCTTTTATCCACATACTTCACCCAACAAACCCAGTTGTTACTCTGCACTACAGCATAGTTAAACTGTTGTGCAGGTACCAGTATTGTAAGAAATTCAGCTTTTGTGTTCCTTATTTGACAGTGATAGCTGCCAAGGAAAAGTAATTATCATGATGGGTAAAAGTAAGCATTTCCTTTGCATTCTTTTCATTATAGCATTGCATCATCCATTATAAGAATTCTTAAGTGTTGTGTTTTGGTACAGATAGCGTAATTAACAGTTTCTGCTGTTGCCGGTTGATGTTACTGGCCCCTCGAGTTTCCTTCATGAGGCCATGTTTGCTATCTGGCAGAATCTTGATCTGTTAATGATATCATTAGCATTGGTACAGCATGCATTACCACTTATTTTATGCTGACTTTTGTATAACTACTTGCCAGCAAAACTCATTAGGATTGTACTGTGTTTTCTGAAAAAAAAAAAAAAAGTGTAACATCTGTATACCTAGCTTCATAGTAGGTTACTGCCAACATCATAACTGGCTCATTGCTTAGGGTAAACAAAGTACACAATTTACATTAAGATACATGTATTAATGACATCAAAAAAGTTCAAGATCATGCTTCTGAAACCCAGAAGCTGATGATACAGGCTTAGAACAGAATAGGCTGCAGTTCTTTCTACTTGACAGAAGTTAAGCAGCAGTGAAAGTCATTAATTTTATTTGCATTTCTGCATGCTTCTTCATAATAACCTAAGTAATTAGACCTACTTATTCATTGAGGACCCATAGAACAGTTGAATACATCTATAGCTCAGCAGTGTTCACAAATGACAGTATAATAAATAAACATTGTGGTTTACCAATTGATGAATACTGCAGTGGGGAAGATAGGTCCTGTAACTGCCTACTTCGTAATTAGGCAGTAAGACTTTACTGGGTATATGTTAATGGGATACATTCAAAATCTTGATGTACCAAAACATTGACCACAAAAGGTTGAAACATGCAAGGTCGACTCCATTTGCTATTGGCGTTTGTTTTAGTACTGCAAATGCCAGTATTGTCTTATGCGATTATGGTACAGTTGGGACTGTTTTTTTGCCCTTTCCTCTCAGAAAGTGTGATATCAGGGTTGATATGTATAAGTAGCAGAGATATGGGGGGTGCTTTTTTGATTTTTTGGATGATCATGTCTCGACGTTTTGTGGTCGATGTTTTTGGTTTGCAGAGTTTTGTAATATGGAAATTATGAATAATTCCATTTGTTAATACTTATGTTATGATGTTAGTTATTTAAACAAGTACTAGTTGAACAATTTTACCTCATAACTCATGGCTTTCATATTTTTTGTAAATGCACTTGTTGCAGCTGTGACAGCTACTTCATGAAGAAAAGAAACTACCATCATATTATTTTTCTTGTTACGTGGCTTTTCCCGTAATAGTAACACTTTCTTCAAAGGAACACTGTGAATGTCTGTATAACAGTGCCAAAGCTAGAGCAGTGGAGTAGTAATACACACATTTCAAGAAAGTAGCATTGGTACAAAAACAACAACAACAAAAATTAGTGTTCAAGTGCCATGTAACTCTCCCCCCCCCCCCCGGCACACAATGACATGAATAACCTTACACACTTATAGGTTCGTAGGTGTTCACTAGGCTAATGACCACAAGGGGCTTTTTAAGCCTAGCCATGCATCCTAAATCTCTGACAAGTTCTGATATCCCTGATAAGTGTAAGCAGGGGTTTGGGAGATAAGTCATTTACAGGTGACATGTGTCCATTAGAGACATAGGTACCAAACCAGGGATGAATTTCCGGTTTCCCATCCAGTTGTCCAAGTTGCACTTGAATTGAGTTAGGGAGGAACTCTGCTTCTCATGGATGGGGAGCCTGTTCCATAGATGTGGTAGTCTCTGGGATATATACCTATCTCTGCAGCAGGACCTATTTATATCACAGGCAAGGTTTAAGTCTTTAGAATGAGTAATTCTGGTGCTGTTTGTTTTGTGGATGGGCAGGAGGTCCATCAGAGTGGGGACCGACAATACTCTGTATGCCAGGCATAGATGCCCCCTCAAAAGCCTGTGGGAGACAGACTACAGGGATAGGGCCTTGAGGCAGTCTGCATAGATTGTTTTACTTACACCCTGTATTCTTTTAGTGAGGAACCTCTGTGGATGTTCCAGTTGTTGGTATACTTGTTTAGGTACATACCAAAGGGGATATTGTACTCAATGATAGGTCTGATGAATGCTGAATACAGTGGAACAATGACTTCCTTGGACTTAGATGCCATACCTTTGTTTATAATTTGTGCAATGTATAATGATTTCCTCAGCACTGTACACACGTGATTGTCAAAGGCTAGATTACTATCTGTGTGTGTCCCTAAGTCCCTGACTACTGGGTCAACTCTGAGGGGTGTGTTGTCAGTATGATAATTACCAGGGATGGATGACTTCCCAAAGGATGCTATTATCCATTTCTTGGCATTAATTTTAGTCCATTGCTCTGACACCAGTTATTTGCTTGTGTCAGCCTCTCCTGGAGAACATTTGCGTCAGTATGAGATTCAGTGGCAGCTCCTAATTTACAATCATTTGCCAATTTAGGCAGCCAGAGACCACTGACATTGGCCTTGACTTCTGAGAAGTAAATGCCAAAAATGAGCGGTCCAAGGACTGATCCCTGAGGGACTCCACTTGTGATCAGCCTCTTTGTAGAGGTGGGCTCCCCAATTCTAACTTCATGGGTCCTATCTGTGAGCCCGTTGACTATCCACTGGGTGACTTACGGGTTTCTACCTAACCTCATGAGATTGTCAACAATGCCTGAATGAGGTATTGTGTAAGATGACTTGGCCAGGTCAGTGTAGGCAATGTGAACAATTTTTCCATCATCCATTGCCTTGCTGACCTTCTTAAAAAAGTCCACCAGGTTGAGTAGGCAAAATCTGCCCCTGACGAAACCAAACTGGGTTGGGTCTAATGTCTGGAGGTTTGCTATATCGCTATTGATCATCTCCATGATAATTCTTTCCATGGCTTTACATATTTGACTAGTGAGACTTATGGGTCTGTAGTTTCCAAGGTCTGTAGATGTCTCACCTTTGTGTAGAGGTTTACTTTATTCTGTTTATATGGGTTAAATGGGGTATTCTTGTTAGACTCTGTTCCTTTTACAGTGGAGGACAGTGAGAAACAGTGAGTGTAAATGCATTATACAGACTTAGAAGTAAATGTGTACATATTTTGATGACAAAAGATTGGAGAAACGTTGACAGTGATGATAACTGTCATTAATTACAGATATTAAGATAGAATAGCTGTCTTTTATGCAGACTGTTATGATGTATATCATAAATGTGACTATTAATTACTATCTACTGCTGTAGTAATGTAAGGCAGTATGACATGTAGGGCTTATGAGGTTGCTGCTTATGTATCCAGTTATTACTTGCAAAAACTGACCAAACGGTTTAGAGAGAAAAAAAAACAGATTCATGGCAACAAGTCAGTAAATTACGTTGAAACAGAAAGTCACTATTTTATATAGCATTCCATATATTTTTTCCGTTTATTCATTTCAGTACCATTCTAGTACATAACTATTTTTCTGTTCGGTATATGTAGTGCATGTTAGACATGGTAACTAGTTTTTTCTGCATATAAAGAATAAAAAATAAACAACCAGTTTAATAATTCTTAAATCATTCACCACTTTTTCATGTTTATACACAAACATTCTTGATTTGCATAGATTTGTCCTAAAAACAAAATTAGTAAATGTCCTGATATTTTAGCCTAGGATAAAAGTACTTTCCACCATTATTCTAAATATTGCAGATCTTAATTTGACATAAACAATAGAAGAAACTAATATAAAATCTAAAACTGTCATTCTTTAATTTGATAATGAACTCACTACAGCATAATGGGAGCTTGTCAAATCGGCAAAGTTAGTTTTGCTGAATGTAAAATGTGTGAACACTGGTCAGTGAAACTAATTTTACTGACAATGGAATTGTTTTTTGTTCACTGTTCTGTGACCTTGGAGCTGGTACATATAAGGTTGGTGTGTGTGGGCAGTATCCCCTCCCATGTATAGTGTAGTAACTATACAACTCATTACCTTATCTTCACCACTATAGTGTAGTCTCCTAACAGTTTCTCATAATGTCTGAACTACAGCATTGCAAAACTCCTTATCAGGACCAATTACTTTCAGGGAGAAATAATGCTGGATGAACAAATGTTAGAAAAGCTTGAATAATTTAATTTACCCAGCAGCAAGGTCTTCAGTAGGATGTCTAAGAATAAGCATTTATTACACCATGCATCACCTTACGACTCCATTTATTTCAGGTTCTTTAGTAAGTGAATTGAATGGTACCAAGCATACACCACATGTTATAAACAATACCACTCCTTTCATGTAGTTAACTGTGGTTTTTCTTCATTGTTTGCAGGTAGAAATGCTAAGCCTACAGCAAGCAGGAATGTATATTATATCAGCACTTGGGAATATTGTCACTACTGCCTCTTCATGGAATTGTGGAGTTTGGCTGCTGAGTCAAAGGAATTCTTTACATTTTAGCTGCTTAGTTGCAAAGTGTAGCTGTCCAAGGATTTGTTTTATTTGCCAGTTGTACAAGGATCTTCTGTATCCAGTACCATCAGTAGACAAAATGATATTGCTATACAACTCTAGTATTTGAGACAAAAAAAAACACTAATCAGTACAAGGCCTGCAGCAGAACCCTGTGGTATTGTAATACTTAACATTTTTTTTCTCTTGGCAATTCTCCCATCAGCAGCTGTTTGGTTGAAATCAGTCTTTTTTTTTTCTTTCTGCTTCATCTTGGGTCCACTTCTGTAAATAATAATGTCCTTACCAGGTGGAGATTCTAAGTACTGCTAACGTCAGGTTAATTTTATTATTCTACATCCATTGCCCACAGCACCATCGACCTACAAATAGAACTGGATTAGGATAAATTAGCAACTCCTCTTCTGATTGAAGGCATGTTATTGATCACTGGCTACAGAATTAGCACTTAGGTTTGTTACAATTTCCATGTAAGCATAGTGCATATCTGTATTTATCGGCTTGCTTTATTGCATTATTGATTTTGATTACTAGGTAAGATCATTTGAGCAGACGTTATTTGTGAAGGAAATCCAGGAAAAAAGTTCCTGAAGACAAAATATCAGTGCACTGTTGTATTAACAGTTACATTAATATTTAGTAGGTAGAGTGCTCGCAAAGGTATTTAAAAAGTAGCAAATGCTAAAACCATTTGTAAACATTTTACACATCAAGATGCAGTACTGAAGTTTCCCCTTGTCTGTAGTTTGTTAGGAGCCTGATATTGTTGCATTAAATAAACAGGATACAAGTCACATTGTGAGATAGATAGAGACTGACCCCAGAATGTAGTTTTGATATCACAGACACATATTACTTGTCAGGCCATTGCAAATAAAGTAGTTTGAGCTTTCAGGGAGTAGCCTAAGAGTATTTCATTACATAACAGATGCAGGATATACAAATAAGTAGGTTCTTATGTTAGATACAGGTGCTTATAAGTAAATGTGGATTTGAGTGCATTTATGACAACATTCAGCCTCTAACAGGGCATACAAGTTCACAGCTAACCACCCACTGCATCAGGCGCCATTAATTTTGTAGGCTGCCTTGCATCCCTTTAGGGCTTTATTAATATTTGTATAAAAGCAACAGCTTCTTACAGACAGGCATAAAGGTGCTATCTTAATTAGTGTTTCTGCATGAGTTTCTCTTCACATTTTAGAACATGTAGTCATGATGAGGCATAGACCTGAGATTTGTACACTTAATGTAAACTGATTGATGAGCACAGATTTTTCTGAGTGGCTTTTTCTTTTGTTTCTGTAAAATGTTTTCGGAAATAACTGTCATCTAAATGTTTCAGCAGCTGTATTACCTTTTATTATATATGGTGCTTGATAAGAAAAGTTTTGTGGGATTAATTTTATTATATATGTTGAATATTTAACTAAAACAAATCAAAAGTACAGACACAGCACACTGATCAAACATTATAGTAAAAGAATAGGAGATCACATCCTACGTACAAATATTTTAAATTGCATGACTGTGGTTTTTATTAATTTTTCTTAGTAAAACTTGGACCAAATTGTTTAAAGCCAGAAAGTGCAGTCAGTAAAAATATCATTTAATTAACACTCCTCACTTGTATAGTATAGTTAAGAAAATAAAATTTTGTGTGATATTTCCAGAATTCGGCTTATATTATGAAAACTTATATATATTACAACTTTTTCAGGGGCAAAGAGCATGCAAAGTTGATGCGACATCCGGTGGACTTCATTTTTAACCTAATCATAAATAAACAAATTATGGTTCTTTTCAGGTTTTTGGATACCCTTCTATCCCATGACAATGCATGCCACAGATGACTAGTGGAACTCTTCACTTACTGTGTTGTTCTCAAAAAAAAACTCTTTTACTGATTTTATTATTAGACAAAATTTTGCAAACGTGTCATGGTGGTATGCTGCCTTGCAGTACATCAATGGCTCTAATATGGATCTTTCATGAGTAAAGTTTATCCCTAATGCCTGTGCCCACATCATCAACAGCTTGAGTAGCAAGGCTAGATCAGAAGGGCTGTCGTGATGTCACATTTTAATCAGTATCTCTGAAATCTCCATGGTTTGAACTACTATCTTTTTGCAATCTATATGCTGCCATTTTCTGAGAAAAGAATTCCCAACAGACATGCATGTTAAGCACTGGGGTTTAAGACAGGCTACTGAAATGTTTTTAAAATATAGCTGTAAGAAACAGATTAATTTTTAAAATATAGCTGTAAGAAACAGATTAAAATGTAATTTTCTGCTTGGGATATATGCACAGTTTAATGACAAACCTAGAATATTTTCACAAATCTTTATGCCAGGCATTCAACATAGTTGACATTGTTGGCATACAAGTCTGATTAGAATTGATGCAGTCTTTTATGAGATCAGCAGGAGGATCATGCTAAGATCAACAAGCTTACAACTTGTCACACACATAGACCCCTCTAAGCTATGTATGGTAAATGTGGGACTGCTCATAAGAGAGTAATGACTGGAGCTAATTCTTATAGTTGCTTTTCCAATGTCTACTTACATTTCTAATTCTTTAGCTTCCCATTATCTGTCCATTATGTAACAGGAAGAATGCTTCTTTGCTTGAACATCCTAAATCATCTGGCACAGGAAACCTCTATTCTGTACTTCAATCTGCCTAAACATTATTGTCTTTTAGTGAATAGATAAAAATGAATGTTCAATAGGCAGAAGTGCCATTCTGTTTTTTACTGAATGGAATGAAATTAGTACAGAGTATGTAGAAATAAAACTCTGCTCACAATGTCTTTCAGCACCAGGATGAACATATGTGTCTGCAGCAGTGTCTTAGAGAGAGAAGGCCCTTATTATGGCCTAGTCAGCCTGAGTTTGATTAGTAGCTCAAGTGCTTGATTTTGCAGGCAGGGATAATGGGTGTGCATCTTCAGATGTACCTTCACTGTCAATTCCTGGTGCTGACTGGAGGGACGTGGGTGCTGCTGTAGGTAAGGAGGCAGGGCTGTGACTAAGGTGTAGGCAGAGATGTGGGTGATATGCCACAGAACCTTATAGGTATGCATGGGGGCGGCATGATAAAAAAAATACTCCTTGGCAGCATTATGACTCTGTACTTGGAATCCTTGATGTCCTCACTGTCCCCAAACTTGGGTCCATACCTCTCAACCTGGAAACATAAAAAATCTGGACTAGGTACAAATCTGTACGCTGATTAACATAACATTTGCATACATAAACATGTAACCGCACCCACTCCAATGGAATTGTGGGATACCAACTATCAAAATGCAAACTGAAGAACAGACAACCAAAATATGATGCCAGAGTCCCCAGCCATTCCAATGTCCCATTACTTGGCTATTTTGCCCCATTTACCATAAACACTAAAGTGTGCATACTGCTTTCCTTCTACAATGATTTGCATTTTATTTTTACATTTTATAGCATAATGCACAAACATTAATAGACATCTGCTAATTAAACAAAACAATACTGTCTCACAATGAAAACAGACTTGGCATTAAAACTTTTCTGCCCTTGAAACTCACATTCATTAAAACCTAGACCACATCCAAAGAAAATGCATGGTGGATAAACATTACCTTTGGACTGTTTTCAATCATTGGCCCCTTGCACACAAAACAAGAAACATTCAGGTGTTCTTTGATACACCTTCATGACTTTATTAAATTATATTCCTTGTACAGTACCACACACTTGTTAGAGTGCATTTTAAATTTATTGTTTGAAAGTTTTCCCAGTAGGCAATGAAACAAAATACATGAACCAATAATGACAAAACTGCCCAATTCAGAACATTTCCATCATAAAAGTCTACTTTCACACCCACCCTCACAATATATATTATATTCACTACTTCTAGTATAATTGGTTTAGATTCTGACTTCCATTTTCTAGTAATAGCTTTTTGGCAGCCAACATTATTCGACACAGCAAGGCCATACCATGCATAGGCAATTCCAATTCTGTTTGGAAAAAAAAATTGCTCCTAGGCATAACACCTAATAACTACAGATAAAAGGCATCACCAAATGTGCTCCACATAGGCACTTTACCTGGTATGAATTATTTTCACAGTATATGCTTTAAAATGACTAATGAACAATTACTAAGAAAAGGGGCAAGCTTATATATAAAGTGAGTATTGAAAATTTAATAAACTGGAATGTGTCTTCGAAAGCCACTGCAAACAGGTTATGGTAAAGTACTTACACATAAAGATATAGAACCATATCAAAATCACTGAGCATTATTGTCTTTGGTAAGAAAATACAGGGCAATGTGATAATTCAAACCACAGCATTCAACTTTTTTCCTCAAGAATCAGGAACAAAGCTAAAAATAGCAGGTAACTGAGGCCCAACATAAGGAAGAGATTTTTAAATATTATTTTAATTCACTTAGGAGACTGCGGTGTTGTCACCTCACAGCAAGACGTTGTGCCATTCGATTCTCAGCTAGAGCATTTTCTGTGTGGAGACATGTGTGAATGGGCGTACCTTCGTTGAAGGTTGTGCGACAGGGCTGGCAAACTCAGCATCTAAAAAAAAAAAAATCTACTGCCAATCATTAGCAGACCGGAGTTCCCCTGTGGCGACCCCTAACCGGGAAAAGCCGAAAGACACAAACAAACTTTAATTCACTTAGGAAGTAAATAGAACAGCGCAATTTACATATCTGTTTACAAAGTATGGAATTCTGACTACTGACGTTATTAATTGACTATAATCCTCAAGAATCAGGAACAAAGCTAAAAATAGCAGGTAACTGAGGCCCAACATAAGGAACAGATTTTTAAATATTACTTTAATTCACTTTAATTTAATTGCTGTTAAATAGAACAGCAGAATTTACATATCTGTTTACAAAGTATGAAATTCTTACTACTGACATTATTAACTGACTATAATCCTCAAAATCTGTATGGAGGACAGGCTCACAGCAGTTCACTAACTAAATACATCCACATAGGCATGGAAGATTGGTATATTGTGTGTGCAAGAGACCAGATGGAAGGGAAGTAAGGCTAGGTATATCGGAGGTGGGTTCAAATTGTTTTATCATGGTGTGGATGGGAGGAGAAGTGGCGGAGGAGTTATCCTGAAGGAACTATATGCTAAGAGTGTTTTGGCGGTGCAAAGAGTGTCGGATAGAGTGATGTTTATGAAGCTGGAAATTGATGGTGTAATGATGAATGGTAGTGCATATGCTCCACAAGTTGGGTGTGCGATGGACGAGAAAGAAAAATTTTGGAGTGAGTTGGTTAAAGTGGTGATGACTGTACCCAAGGGTGATACTGTGGTGACTGGAGCAGATTTCAATGGGCATGTTGGTGAAGGGAACAGAGGGGATGAGGAAGTGATGGGTAGGTATGGTATTAAACAAAAGAATGCAGAAGGTCAGATGGTAGTGGATTTTGCGAAAAGGATGGACATGGCTGTGGTGAATATGTATTTTAACAAGAGGGAGGAGCATAGGGTGACATACAAGAGTGGAGGAAGATGCACACAGGTGGATTATATCTTATGTAGGAGGGCCAGTTTGAAGGAGATTGGAAACTGTAAAGTGGTGACCGGGGAAAGTGTAGTTAGGCAGCATAGGATGGTGGTTTGTAGGATGACGTTCGTGATCAAGAAGAGGAGGAGTGTGAGGGCAGCACCAAGGATCAAATGGTGGAAACTGAAAAAGGGTAAGTGTGAGGTGGAGTTCAGGGATGAGTAAAGACAGCCACTGGGTGGCAATGAAGAGTTACCAAATAGCTGGGTAACTACAGCAGAGCTATTAAGGAAGACGGCTAGAAAGGTGCTTGGTATGACATCTGGACAGAGGAAGGATGACAAGGAGACATGGTGGTGGATACAGAGAAAGAGGTTAGCAAAGAAGAAATGGGATTGTCAGAGAGATGAAAGTAGACAGGAGTATAAGGAGAAGAGGTGCATGGCAAAGAGAGAGGTGGTGAAGGCTAAGGATAAGGCATGTGAAGAGTTTTATGAAAGGTTGGACACTAAGGAGAGAGAAAAGGACCTGTACCAATTGGCTAGACGGAGGGACCGAGCTAGTAAAGATGTGCAGCAGGTAAAGGTGATAAAGGATAATGAGGGAAGCATACTCACAAGTGAGGAGAGTGTGTTGAGGAGATGGAAAGAGTACTTTGAGGGGTTGATGAATGAAGATAATGAGAGGGAGGGAAGGTTGGATGATGTGGGGATAGTGAATCATGAAGTACAATGGATGAGCAAGGCGGAAGTAAGGATAGCTATGAAGAGGTTGAGGAATGGAAAGGCTGTTGGTCCAAATGAAATACCTGTGGAGGCATGGAGGTGTTTAGGTGAAATGGCAATGGAGTTTTTAACCAGATTGTTTAATGAAATCTTGGAAAGTGAGATCATGCCTGAGGAATGGAGAAAAAGTGTTTTGGTACCAATTTTTAAGAGTAAGGGTGATGTGCAGAGCTGTAGTAACTACAGAGGGATTAAATTGATCAGTCACAGCATGAAGTTATGGGAAAGAATAGTGGAAGCTAGGTTAAGAAAGGACATGATTAGTGATCAGCAGTATGGTTTCATGCCAGGAAAGAGCACTACAGATGCGATGTTTGCTCTGAGAGTGTTGATGGAGAAGTACAGAGAAGGTCAGAAGGAGTTGCATTGTGTTTTTGTAGACTTAGAGAAAGCATATGACAGGGTGCCTAGAGAGGAGTTGTGGTATTATATGAGGAAGTCGGGAGTGTCAGAGAAGTATGTAAGTGTGGTACAGGATATGTACGAGGGTAGTGTGACAGCGGTGAGGTCTGAGGTGGGAGTGATGGATGCGTTTTAGGTGGAGGTGGGATTACATCAAGGATCAGCTCTGAGCCCTTTCTTATTTGCAGTGGTGATGGACAGGTTGACAGACAAGATCAGACAGGAGTCCCCATGGACTATGATGTTTGCAGATGACATTGTGATCTGTAGTGAGAGTAGGTAACAGGTGGAGGAGACCCTGGAGAGATGGAGATATGCTCTAGAGAGGAGAGGAATGAAGGTCAGCAGGACTAAGACAGAATATATATGTGTGTGAATGAGAGGGAGGATAGAGGAATGGTGAGGATAAAAGGAGTAGAGGTGGCAAAGGTGAATGAGTTTAAATACTTGGGATCAGTAGTTCAGAGTAATGGTGAGTGTGGAAGAGAGGTGAAGAAGAGAGTACAGGCAGGATGGGGAAAAGTGTCAGGAGTGATTTGTGACAGACGAGTATTAGTAAGAGTGAAAGGGAAGGTTTACAAAAGGGTAGTGAGACCAGCTATGTTATATGGGTTGGAGACACTGGCATTGACAAAAAGGCAGGGATTTGAGCTGGATGTGGCAGAGTTAAAGATGTTAAGATTTGCACTGGGTGTGATGAGGGTGGACAGGATTAGGAATAAGTATATTAGAAGGTCAGCCCAGGTTGGAAGGTTTGGAGACAAAGCCAGAGAGGCAAGATTATATTGGTTTGGACATGTGCTGAGGAGGGTTGCTGAGCATATTGGGAAAAAGATGCTAAGGATGAAGCTACCAGGTAACAGGAAAAGAGGAAAGCCTAAGATAAGGTTTATGGATGTGGTGAGAGAGGACATGCAGGTGGTTGGTGTGACAGAGCAAGATGCAGAGGACAGGAAGAAATGGAAACAGATGATCCGCTGTGGCGACCCCTAACTGGAACAACCGAAAGAAGATGATGAGGCATTCAGGAGGATTTGGGACAGGTAACATCTGTTCAATAATGGACAGACACTAAGCACAACCAGCCATCAATACCGAAGGACACTTTCATTCTGTTCAAGTGCAACCAGCCAGAAAATAACGGCTCTCCTCGCAACCAGCCAGAAAATGCAGCAACCAAAGAAAATGACACACGCACCCTTCTAAAAAACTAAGAATCCATTCTACCCTTCTGAATGTCTCAAGCCATAAGCCAGCCAGAAATCTGAGAAAGTACAGCAGTGAATGCAAGTCTTGTATATCACAAACAGCATTATGTTCACTCAAACTAACGGCTCCCAAGTGATCACAGCAGATCTTTGCAGGAACAGCGCTGGTGTGCTCACTCCCCCACCCCCCACCACTCATTCCTGAAGTCTGTCCCATGGACTGAAACTCTTTCTATGAAAAAATATTTTTGGAAATGAAGTAAGCAGTCTGTCACTACAATCTGTTCAATAACGGACACTAAGCACAACCCGCCATCAATAACAATGGACACTTTCATTTTGTTCAAGTGCAACCAGCCAGAAAATAACGTCTCACCTAGCAACCAGCCAGAAAATACAGCAACCAAAGAAAATGATGCACACACCCTTCTAAAAAAACTAAGAATCCATCCTACCCTTCTGAATGTCTCAAGCCAGGACTTGGAGCCAGCCAGAAATTCTAGAAAATATAGCAGTGAATGCAAGTTCCGTATATCGCTCGCAAGCAGCATTATGTTCACTCAAACTAACGGCTGCTAACATAAGTGCAGACAAAAGATTTCCCCACTCTCCATTTGAACAGCCGGAATGCAAGCTGAGTTCCAATAGGCTGGTAGCCCCGACAGAGCTGGCGTCATCACGTAGGTGATGGCGTCAGCTCAAAAAGCGGAAAAAATAAAAAGCTGAAAAAACTCAGAAATGAAGGGGTGTCATTCTGGAATCATGGCACTCCATTAATTGAACCCCAAAACTCGGTAAAAACCAAGTAATTCGGGACGGCTGGGAGGTATGCTTGTGTCTGAGCTGGACAGGTTGTGGCTAAGTCCCTATCTTCCAGTTTTATAATGTTTTAGCTGCAGCAGCAACAGCAACTTTTTGACCAAAGGAACCATCCTCTCATTCACTTGTACTGCCTAATAAATCAGTAAGATGATTATTTCAATGCTTATTTTCATCTTTTTTGCACAGATAAAAAAGGCTTAGTTATGTTCTCCCAAGTGTGTAGTGTTTAGGAAGAAACTGATTTCTCTTCTTTTTAATTTTGTGCAGGTTACAAAAATGTCACTGCTGCCTTTCTTGTCCTGTTCAAAGAAATCTGACACTCTGGATATAATTTTTTTTCTCTCAACTGCTTAATGGGTCTATTGTTGGATAACACCCTTCCTTCATTTGACTTTTGATCAACTTAAGAAAGTCATACATTTTCTTAACCACAAAGCAACTAATGAATGTGGTTATTTTTGAAGACATATTGCATATCTTTCCTTTCCACTTTTAGTTACATTTCGTTTAAGGCTGTATTATTATATTGAATGCCTTTACACTATGTTTACTCAAGTGATAATTGATAGCTCCTTGGAGCTGTTGCCAGCCTTACATACAGGCAAATTAAATGGCCACCTAAGGCTCTGCTGTGTTAGAGGTGCATTTCTACTGTTTATTTTTAAAGTAAATGCTGCGGTGGTATGGCGGTAGCGTTGTTGCCTCACAGCAAGAGGTTCTCCCATTCGATTCTCGGCTTGGCTTGGGAGTGCCTTCTTTGTGGAGTCTGCATGTCCACCCCGCGGTTGGGTAGAGTTCAAAAAACATGTGTGGGTAAATGGGCGTGCCTTCGTTGAAGGTTGGGCGTCGAGCTGGCACCTCAACGTTTCGTAAAAATCTACTGCCAATCATTAGCAGACCGGAGTTCCGCTGTGGTGACCCCTTACTGGGAAAAGCCGAAAGACAAACAACAACATTTTTAAAGTAAATATAACATTTCTTTACTTTAAGAAAATAAATAAATGCACAGCACCCCTATTTAAATATTTAACAGCTGCAGTGCCCTAGGGTGGACGTGTTGTAGACTTGATCATTCAGTTTGTTGGCTTCCTGTTCCATCCTCCACCTTGACAATGAATAAAGTAGATTTGGGCAGGAAGGAGCAAAAAGTCCACAAGTCTGAAAGTAAATGGAGTATCTGCTGTGCAGAGACAAAGCTGTTCTGTTGTTGATAGTGTGAGATACGTTTTTTCTGTTTCTTCTTTGAAAAACTGTTACTTACAGGCAACCATATTTGCAGTTCTGTGCTTCTTATTCCTCAAAAATGCATATTGATGCTACAGCTGTTAATTACGAAGTACAGTAGCGTAGATGCTGACGTGTCTAAAGGGGAATATGACTAATGGCTGTTCTTTGCTCATTATTCAGACTTTGCAGGATTACTGAGTTGTGTAAAGTGAATTGAAATATTTTAATGTATGGCTGCTGGTTTCATGGAACAGAGCTGAAATAGTGTTGACAGATGTTATTTTTTGTTAAAATCAGATGTCTGAAGTGGATATTCAAGTAGCTATAACTGATAGATAGGTGTGGGAGATGTGTAGAGAAAGTAACTGATCATCTTGTTGTTTACTTAGTTTACCAGCCACTTTCTGGCATTTGCAGGATTAATGTGATTTGTGTGAAGCAACATACAAAGCTGAACTGCAGTACATGCTCATCTTTTTTCTTACAGTTCTCTGAAACGCACACACAACTTTTAACTGCTGAGTTGGGGTTGGCAGCTGTCTGTTCAAAGTGACTACCTTGTTTGCTCAGTTTAAACAGTCAACAGTCTGGCTTTGCAGAACTAGTCTGCATTTGTGGTAAGTAAGATGGGCTACTTAACAGGACAACTGAGATATTCACAAATTACATATAATTGCTAGAGGCAGTCTGCTCAGGAAAATGACTACTTGCCTGTTGTGCCTTACTCATTATTGTGGCTTTGAAGGACGAATGTGATTTGTGTGAAACAAGTTTGAGTACTTTTATGTGTCAGCAGTTTGTGTGAAGCACATTAGTGGCCATCCCATTTTATCACATAGAAATTGTGATAAGTGCATGGTGGGGGTTGTCTAGATGAAAGTAACTGACCCTGTTATTTGCTCAGTTTAAACAGTCAACTTAAAAAAAAAATTATAAAATGCAGCACAGAACACGAACAGAACAGAACATGTAGACCTTCAAAGCATCTGCAAGGGCGCTGGAACCATAGTGGAAGGTGGTGGGAACATCCCCCCCAATTTTACAGCTGCAAGACCATGGAAATTACCAAACTCCACAGTGGCAGCATCTTATTTAAAGAAGATCCATCTGTGTGTGTCGCACACCAGTGCTGATTTAAACAGCGTGCAGAATTTAAACTATAGTGTTCCGTTGAGCAAGTACTTCAGGTTTTAAGGAGAGTTATAGTGTTTTTGCTGAACTGCCAGAGTCATGCTTCCAGGTAAGGAGAGTTTTGTTGTTGCCCAAGTGTTTCTTTGCTTTCTTATTGCTGAAATCATCACATTTGTTTTTGTCCATTTGCAAGTTTTTAAGGAAAGGAGTTTTGCTGGTTCTGCTCATGTGTGTTGTCGTTTCAGGTACTGTGTGTGTGTGTGTGTGTGTGTGTGTGTGTGTGTGTGTGTGTGTGTGTGTGTGTGTGCGCACGTGTGTACCATTTGCTGTTTCAGGTACTGTGTGTATGCCATTTCAGATTGTGGGTGTGTGTATGTATGTGTGTGTGTGTGCCATTTGCCGTTTCAGACTGTATGTGTGTGCCGTTTGCCGTTTCAGATTGTGTGTGTGTGTGTTTGTGAACTGACCCAGTTAGGTATACCTGGTGGTTAGCATTATACAGGATCAAACCCTGTGTGTAGCCCATGCCCTGACACAGCAATCTAGGAGCCTCAGTCCTTACCAGTAACACCAGTGAGGGGCGTCCATATAGAGAACGGATAATAAATACACACACACTAAAGTACAGTTTCCTTTAAGAGCACACAGAGATCACAGTCAGTCTGGGGCTGGTCTCTCCATGTCCCCAATAAGACTCCCCACTGGCACAGGTGTAGGGTACAGATCTCAGCCTAGTGGGCAAGCTAAAACCTCCAGCACCCTCTCTGTCCAACCAGTGCTTCGTGTCCCTGCCCAAGTAGCTGACACTCACACACACTTTGAGATAAGAGTCGTATACACTCCTGGGGAAGGCTAGCACAGGTTCTCCAGCTGTGCCCCTTTTCTGCTCAGTCTAAAAGGTAGTACCAGCTGCCACCACCCACTAATATTTATCAGCTACTCAAAGGCCCTTAAAAGGGTGTCCAGTTATTACTGTGCAATGTTATTATCCAAATGGTAAGTGTGACCTAACAATCAAGACTTATTTGGAGTGACTTGGTACAGCATCACTATATAAATGCAGTGTACTCTAAGAGCTTAAATTATCTCTACACAAAACAGCCACAAATGAAAGGTTTAAAAATATTTAATAATAAATACACAAGGCAATACTTCTTACTACACAGTGTTAGTCAAGAGTTCAGAGATCACAGAGAAATACTTAAAATAATAACGTAGAAAAGTTCTAACATCAACACAGAAAAAACACTAAGTCTAATCTTCCTAATTCCTAGCTATATTGAAGAGAAAACACAGTTTTAAATAACTTACATATATAAACAGGCAGACTGGTGATTTGAATGTTCTCAAGACAAATGCTCTGAGCTCTCTGATTCTCTCTCTTTAAATTGATAACACAGAGCTGTTTCACATGACATCATTCTTCACACTATTCTGGTGTCCCCAGGCTAACAGAAACTACATTTACATTCTTTACACATGGTCAGGAACCAGATAATAAAGGACATGTATACATGCAAATTCTAGCCATTAACTCTGGCCTCAAAACAGTAGGCAGAATTCTTTCATCCAGACATATTGAAGCCGACATTAAAGGTCAAAGACAGTCATAAAATGCTTGACTTAGCTTTCTTATAGCAGAGTGCACTGTTGTTACATTTTTGAAGTTTAACATTTACCAAACATTTTCCCCATTTAAGAGAACAAGCCTGTGGCTATGTTAATATTTACAAATGACAGAATTATCTACAGAATTCTATCTGTCTAGGCTGGCAGCCTTCACACCCCCCCCCCCAGAGAACTCAAGCTAGTTTTTCAAGTGACCCTTGAGAAATGTTGCTTGAGAGGGTTAGATCTATCTGAGTATACCTTACCCATTCCCTGTCTTGAGAGCCCATCTGCGGTGCTGCACTGACATATATGCTTGCAACCCTAGGCTCTATCTTAGCAACTTGGCATTTTGCTGGCTGGCTCTGTGTAACCATGTTAGGGGGTTGTGATCTGTCACTGCAATGAATTGTCTTCCATACAGATAAGGCTAAAGTTTCTGTAGTGCCCACAGTATGGCTAGACATTCCTTTTCTGCAGCTGCATAGCATTCCTCCCGGGGTTGGAGCCTACAACTGAGATAAACCACTGGGAATTCTTCTACCCTCTGAAGAAATCTGGCTAAGTACAGCCCCCCACCCCATGGTTTGAAGCATCCACCTGCACAACACATTATTTGCTGTAATCTGGACTGGCCAACACAGGGGGTCCTCCCAAAGCTTTCTTAAGCTTCTGGAATGCCTGCACTCATGCTGTGGTCCACACTACCTTATCTGGCTGGTTCTTCCTTGTCAGGTCTGTCAGGGGAGCAGCTATGGTACCATAACTGGGGACAAACTTTCTGTAGTACCCTGTTGTCCCTAAGATTGCCCTCACCTGCTTTTTGGTAACAGGTGAATGCCATGCGTGAATGGCTTCTGCTTTAGCAGGTTCTGGCCTGATCTTAACACTCCCCACTCTGTGTCCCAGGTAGGAGACTTCTGCCATACCCACCTGACATTTGCTTGGCTTAATGGTCAACCCTGCCCTCAGTAGTCTGCCTAGCACCTTCCTGACATGTTGAAGGTAGTCTTGCCAGGAATGGCTGTAGATGGCAATATCATCTAGGTAAGCAAGGGCAAACCCTCCTGCTCCTGCTAGGATATGATCAACCAGCCTCTGGAAAGCTGCTGGGGCATTTTTCATCAAAAGGGCATCTTTGTGAGCTCATACAAGCCAAAAGGAGTTGCAAAGGCTGACCTCACACTAGCACTGGGAGTCAAGGGCACCTGCCAGTAACCCTTGGTAAGATCAATGGTTGTAAGATACTTAGCCCCACCCAGCTGCTCTAGGGCCTTATTTTTCCTAGGCAGGGGGGTAAGCATCTGACTCTGTGACTATTTAATTTCCTGTAGTCCACACAGAACCTGGTGCTGCCATCCTTCTTTGGTACCAGCACCACTGGGGAGGCCCAGGGACTGTTGGATTCTTGAATCACCCCTAGTTCCAACATTTCCTGTATCTCATCCCTCAGAGTCTGTTTGACCCTCTCAGGCACCCTATAAGGGGCCTGCCTAATAGGCCTTTGGCGTCCTGTATCCACCTGGTGCTGCGCCAGATGGGTGCACTCTGGTTTTCCAGTGAACATGTCCCCAAACTCCTGTAACACTGCTCGGATTTCTTGAACCTGGGTAGGAGATAGCTGCTGGGACATTGCTATCCCTTCCACTGAGGTGTCAGTCCAAGACTCACTGAGGAGATCACTCACCAGATCTCCCTCAGACTCCTCCTGCAATCCACTGCAAATGCTCAGCTCAAGGGCCTCCCTATCATGGTAAGGTTTCATCATGTTAACATGGTAAAATTTCTGCCCCTGCCTCCTGTCTAGCAGTTCCACCATGTAGTTAACAGCACTTACCTTTCTTACCACCTTGTAGGGTCCCTCCCAAGCTGCTTGCAGCTTGTTTTGTCTGACAGGAATGAGAACCATTACCTGCTGCCCCACAGCATACTCTCTAGTGCAAGCATTCCTGTCATATCACACCTTTTTTCTGTTGTTGGGCTTCTGCCAGGTACTCCTGGTCCAAGCCCATGAGTTCCCTGAGCCTTGCCCTGAAGTTTAGGACATATACCACAACAGACTCCTTGTGAGATTTACACTCACCTTCCCACTCATCTCAAATTAAATTGAAAGGTCCCCTCACCCTATGCCCATACAACGACACAAAAGGTAAAAAAACTGTGGATTCCTGGGGAACCTCTCTGTAACCAAAAAACAGATGGGGCAAATATTTTTTCCACTCCCTCTTAAACTGGTCTACAAATGCCTGTAGCATGGACATGATTGTAGTGTTTAACCTCTCAAAAAGACCATTAGGCTGAGGATGGTAGGGGGTGGTCTTCATGTGCTTCACCCCATAGTACTTCTACAGACAAGTCAGCAGGTCTGACATGAAATTGGCACCTCTGTTGGTCAGTATTTCATTTGAGAAACCTACCCTGCTGAAAATCTCTAACAAAGCATTTGCCACCTTTTCTGCCTCAATGGAGGACAGAACCACTGCCTCAGGGTATCATGTACCATAATCCACTATCACTAGGATATACTTTTTCCCTGTGGAACTTGGGGTCCTCAGAGGCCCCGCAATATCCATAGCTACCCTTTGAAATGGCTCCTCAAACACGGGCAAAGGCATCAAAGGAGCTCTCACCTTGTCTCCTGCCTTGCCTACCTTTTGGCACTGCTCACAGGTCCTGCAGTACCCTGTTACATCTTTGGAAATTCCAGGCCAATAGAAGTTATGCATAATATGTCTCTTGGTACGTTTTATGCCCATATGACCTGCAAAGGGAATATTGTAAGCTATGGCTAGAAGCGCCAGATGGTAGGCTCTAGGCACTACCAACTACTGTACTCTCTCACCTTCTAGTCCTCCCTCAGAGGTCCAATCTCTATACAGTAACCCTTTGTCCCAGTATACAGATTCCCCCTTCCCTTGAGTATCAGGTGCCTCCCAAGCTACCTTCCTCAGGCCTTGCAATGTAGGGTCAGAGAGCTGAGCCTGTCTCAACTCTCTCTTTGTAACCCTTCCCAGCTCCCCTTCCACAGGAAGTCTGGCATCCTCTGACAGTGGTGCCTCACTGTCAGCCTGGGTACTACTACTCAGCTCTACCTTTGCAGTCACTCTGTCCAAGGGAACATCAGTACCCACAAGCAGCTGTGGCTCACATTCAGTCTCACTGCTACAGAGTAGCTCTCCCCCTGAAGTAACCACCTCACCAGTCCTAGCTGCAAGTACACAGTCTGTCTGGGTCTCCCCCAGGTTACCAGACCCACATGCTTGTCTCCAAGCCTGACTGCATGTAACTGCATGAGCACATGGTACTGCATTATCAAAATCATTCCCTATCAGGACATCTTCAGGGATATCCTCAGACACACCTACTTGCTGGTTTCCTTTTCCACCCTCCCAGTCAAGGGGAACCCTAGCCAAAGTTATTTGGAATGGGGTCCCTCCTAAAGCTCTGACTGGAGTAGACTGCCCAGGCAAGTAGGGCTCCCCTTTAACCATTGCAGGCTTTACAATGGCTATGTCAGAGGCTCTCTCTCTCTCTTAGCAGTGGCCTCTTTGTCATTCACTACAATAGGATATAACCTCTTGTGGTAGTTTGGTAGCATTGTTTTCCCAAGACAGCCTACTATTGGCATTTTATCTTTTCCACTTACTGGCTTTTTCACCTTTTGTTCCCCACCTTGCCTTCATGGGCATCTGTATACCACATGGCCCCGCTGGTTGCATTCAAAACATTTAACCCTAGGTACTGGACATGTACCTGGACTAGTGGCTTCCCCTGCTGCTGGCAGATTCTGTTGGGGCAGCCTGTGCTGCCCACCATGGGTTCATTTAGACCCATGAACAGTACTGGGGGTCCCTTTTCTGTGCAAGGATGCCCTGCTTGCTAGGTGTAGGTCTTCCTTCTTCTCCAGCTCATCCGAAGTAGCATATTGTCTATCAGCTACCCAGAACCTCATGTCCTCAGACAATGTGCTAAGGGCTTGTTCCCTCACCAAAAGGTCTGCCAGCCCTTCAAAAGTGGTGTCCTGACATCCACTCACCCACCTATGAAAATAAGTGCTCAGTTCAGTAACATATTCACACACACTTTAATCTGCCTTGCGTCTATGCTCACAAAACTTTTTCCTGTAAGTTTCAGGTGTTACCTTAAAACATTCTAACAAGCAATGCTTAACAACAGGGTAATTAAAACAGTCAATGTCAGACATTTTAGACAACACAGTTACAGCTGTACCATAGAGCAAGGGGGTCAGGAACTGTACCCAGAGCCTTTGGTCATCATCATACTGTTACATACCCTCTCAAACATATGAATGAACCTATCAAAATTATCTCCCTCTTTAAACTGCAGAAGAAATTGACTGACCTTTTGTGCTTCTGGGGTCCCTTTACTCCCTTCCCCATTACCTCCATGACTCTGGTGAAAAGTGAGCATCTCCCTCTCATGCTGCCTTTGCCTCTCCTTTTCCTCAGCTTCCAGGCATAGCAGTTTCTCATTCTCCTCAGCCTGCAGACATCTCAGTCTTTCAGCTGCTTCTATTTCCAAATGCCTGGCCGCCAACTCAAATCTCTTTAGCTCGAGATGGAATTTTAAATCCTCTGCAGAAAGGTTGAGCTGTCCATTCTCTGAGTGTAGTACATCTCCACTGCCAGTCTGATCGTCGTCCTGGTTACTGTTTTCTGATGCTGCTGTGACTAAAGCTGCAATCATGTCTGCCTTAGTCTGGTTTCCATGCACCAGTCGCCTAGCCTGGCACATCTTAGCCAGCTGGATCCTTGTCAGCTTTCCATGCTCCTCTGCTGACATGCTGCCTGCTTTCCCTGACTAAGTAAGCTAACAAAAGAAATAAAACATTTGTGATCTGAACTCTGTGTATTCACTGCGTGGCTGATTTAGAGTACAAAACACCTTCAGTGATCACTGTACACAAGCTACAGGAATTCACTCTGCTCACACCACTATAAGCCAATTAGTATTTGCCAACCAGTTAATATGTGGTGTGGATATCACACCACTGCCACTAATTAATATGTGATGCCCATGCCCTGGCCCAGCAATCAAGGAGCCTCAATCCTCACCACTAACACCAGTGAGGGGCATCCATATAGGGAAAAGATAATAAATACACACATGATAAAATACAATTTCCCTTAAGAGCACACATAGATCACAGTCAGTCTGGGGCTGGTTTCTCCCTTTCTCTCAGGTCCCCAATAAGATTCCCCACTTCCACAGCTATAGGGTCCAGATCTCAGCCTAGTAGGCAAGCTAAAACCTCCAGCTCCCTCTCTGGCCAACCAGTGCTTTGTGTCCCTGCCCAAGTAGCTGACATACACACACTTTGAGATAAGAGCTAAATACAACCACACAGATATGCCTGGGGAAGGCTGGCACAGGTTCTCCAGCTGTGCCCCTTTTCTGCCCAGTCTAAAATGTAGTACCAGCTGCCACCACCCACTAATATTTATCAGCTACTCAAAGGCCCTTAAAAGGGTGTCCAATTATTACTGTACAATATTATTATCCAAATGGTAAGTGTGACCTAACAGTCAAGGCTTATGTGGAGTGACTTGGTACAGCATCACTATATACCTGCAATGTACTGTTAGAGCTTAAATTATCTCTACACAAAACAGCCACAGTTGAAAGGTTTAAAAATATTTAATAATAAAAACACAAGACAATACTTCTTACTACACAGTGCTAGTCAACCGTTCAGAGATCACAAATACTTAAAATAATACCATAGAAAAGTTCTAACATCAACACAGAAATATACTTAGTCTAATCTTCCTAATTCCTAGCTATATCGAAGAGAAAACACAGTTCTAAATAACGTACATAGGTTCATAGGTTCATACTAGGCTATCTGCCCTAGGGCATTTATAAGCCTAGCCAGAGTGTATTTGGCTTTCGCCACCCATTTTAAATTAATTTTGCTATGCTCTTTTTCGAGGTTAGTATACTGTGCCTCTGTCTAACACTGACGCAGAAGTGATACCCGGGGTAAACCTACGATCTCCCATCCACTCATCAAGATTCCTCTTGAAGAGAGTCAATGAGAGGCTCTGCCTAACCTGGACTGGGATTTTATTCCAGAGTGAAGGGAGCCTCTGGGTTATGAATCTGTCCCTCCAGCATGTCCTATTTATTTCAGTGCTGAGGTTCAAGTCTCTCAAGCGCGTAGCTCGATGGGATTGGGATTTTCTGAGGTGCAGCATGTCCATTAATTCCGGGTTGGACATGGCTTTATACGTCAGGCACAGATCGCCTCTGAGCAGGCTGTATGCCACTGAGTAGAGCTGGAGTTTCTTTAACTGGGCAGCATATGGCATCTGTTTGAGCCCTTTGATCCTCTTGGTGAGGTACTTTTGGGGTCTTTCCAGTTGCTGCATGTGTCTGGTAAGGTACATCCCAAAAGGGGCATTGTACTCAATTATGGGCCTGATGAGGGATGAGTAAAGAGGCACAATAACCTCCCCTGATCTAGATGTGAATCCCTTCATGATTAGGTGGGCTATATAAAATGTTCTTCTAACCACTTTGGCCACGTGGTTGTCAAATGAGAGATTGCTATCAACTTGGGTCCCCAAGTCCCTAATTACTTCTTCTGTACTCAATGGATTACCACCTATGTGGTAATTTGTGGGCACTTTGTTTTTGCCAAAGGGGATGACTATACACTTTTTGGCGTTTAGCTTGAGGGCATGGCTCTGGCACCAGTTATCTGTTTCTATGAGGCCCTTTTGGAGGATGCTTGTGTCGGCTGGAGAGTCGATTATGGCGCCCAGTTTGCAGTCATCTGCAAACTTGGTCAGCCACAGTCCTTCCATGTTGGCCTGTACCTCCGAGAAATATATACCGAACAAGAGAGGTCCCAGGACTGAGCCTTGTGGGACGCCACTTGTAACTGGTTTGGAGTCTGACATGGCTCCAGCAATTCTAACCATGTGGGTTCTGTCCTTGAGCCAGTTTGCAACCCATCTAGTGACATAGGGGTTTATATTTAAGCTGGTGAGCTTATCTATAATGCCCGAGTGGGGTATTGTATCGAAGGCTTTTGTGAGGTCCAGGTAGGCTGTGTGGACCACCTTCCCCTTGTCATTGGCCTTGGTGACTGTTTCAAAGAAATCAACCAGGTTTAAGAGGCAGGATCTGCCCTTAACAAAGCCGAACTGGGTAGGATCCAGTGTCTGTAGGTCCCCAATGTCTTTATTTATGAGGTCCATGATGATCCTTTCCATAGCTTTGCAGACCAAGCTAGTCAGGCTTATGAGGCGATAGTTTCCAGGATCCATTGAGGCACCACCTTTGTGGAGAGGGACCACTGTTGCTGTACGCCACTCTTTGGGTACATATCCTGTAGTAAGGCTGAGATTGAGCAGTAGTTTTATGTTTGGGTTTAGCTCTTCTTGGAGTTCATGTAGAACACAGCCCGGGACACCGTCTGGTCCCATTGATGCTGTGTTTTTTGCTTTGGAGAGGGCGGCTCTTACCTGAGCATCTGAGATGTCAGGGGGGCAGCACTCTGCTGGGATAGATATTTGCCCTTTTGTTGGGGGGGGGGGGAGTTTGCGCTGAACCTGTCAGCTAGGATGTTGGCAATGTCTGTGGGTTCGGTGTATTTTTTGTCATTTTGGACTAATTCTGAGCATATCTGGGAATTCCCACCCAGGTTCCTAACATAACTAAAGAAAGCCTCGTGATTATCCTTAGTGTACTGTGCAATTTTTCTCTCGAAGCTGGCCTTAGACGATTTTATGAGTGCCCATAGTTTTTTGCTAATACTGATCAGAGATGCTTTCCCTTTTTGGGATTTTGCTCTATCATGTAGTAGCTTCCTCCTTCTATTGTATAGTTTGTTTATGGCTGGCGTCCACCAGACAGGACGTCTGCCTTTGGAGGATTGGGTCTTGGTTTTATTTGGGATTGCAAGATCCATGCATTCCTGAAGGTGTTCATAGAATGCGTTTATAAAGGATTCTGCAGTCTGGGCCGTATTTTCCACAGGCCCGGGGGCTTTGAAGGATTCCACCTCGGTTTTGAGGAGTGTGAAATTTGCTTTAGAGAAGTTTTTCACTGTGGTTTTCTGGGCAGGGGGTGGGGTCGGGATGTGAAAATCCAGTGAGATTAGTTTATGGTCTGATCTTACCAGTGAGGGATACACTTCTGGTCTGGAGCATAGAATCCCCATGTTAGTGATGATCAATTCCAGTATGTTTTCCCCTCTTGTGGGAGTGGTAACAAGTTGATCCATAGCATTTGAGTTTATAAATTCTAGGAACCTTTGGGCTAGGGTGTTGGAGCTAGAGTAATGCTCCCAGTCTATGTTTGGGTAGTGGGAGTGGTAACAAGTTGATCCATAGCATTTGAGTTTATAAATTCTAGGAACCTTTGGGCTAGGGTGTTGGAGCTAGAGTAATGCTCCCAGTCTATGTTTGGGTAGTTGAAGTCGCCCAATATAATGGTGTTTGGAGAGACCTTCATATTTTCTAGTGTTCTCAGGAAGGCCGAGTGGGGTTCTTGGGTTTGGGAGGGTGGTCTGTAGCAGGCTATGAACTGGAAGGCAGTTTTACCCACTGTTAGTTGCACATGGATAGTCTCTAATGCTTCATGCTGTGCCACCAACCTGGAGGTGTGGGTATCTTTGACGAATATTGATACTCCCCCTCCTTTTGTGGTTCGGTCCAAGTTTTGGGGCCGAAAAGCATGGTATGAGGTATAACCTGGTAGTGCTGGGGTGCTCTCGGGAGCCTTGAACCAGGTTTCTGTTACTGCACAGATATCGATGTTCTCCATGCTAAGGAGAGTTTAGAGTGCGTGCATCTTGAGGTTTAGACTTCTGGTGTTGAGTAGCATTACTCTTAGTTTCTTATCCTTTGTGATACCTTTGGAGGTGGTTTTGTCTTTTGAGCCTTGCCTAAAAAAGGCACTATGGGGGTAGCAAGATCCTTTGCCAATATCCGAAAGCCCAGGGGTGACAGGTGCAAGCTGTCCCTAGCGAAGCATCGTGGCTTGTCGAGCATGTCATCCCAGGCTGACAGGCATTGGATCCCCTTTGAATGACACCAATACTTAAGCCAATTGTTGAAATTGAGCATCTTGTCTTCATATTGTGGCATCATTCTCGGTGAGGGTAAGATGCTACTCAAGGTCAGGGTGATACCGGCCTGGGCTACATGCTCAGAGAGCTCCTCTATGTCTCTTTTCATGTAGTCCAGGGAGGTACGTCTCAGGTCATTCACACCAGCATGGACAATGACCGAGTCATATTTGTACTTGCCTTGGAGTGACCTGAGTGCTTGTGTTATGTGGCGGATCCTAGCTCCCGACAGGCAGCTCACCGTGACATTCTCCTTGTTCAGCCTGGTGAGTAGGACGTCAGTGTGCCTGACGATAGAGTCACCTATTACAAGTGTATCAGGTGTGTTGTTTAGCCTGTTTGGCACACTGGCTTTGTGAGCTATGTGTTGCTCGTGTTTTGTTTTGGGGTAGCAGTTGCTTGGGTGTCTGCTTTGGGGGTCTCTGCTGCTTAGGCAGATTTTTATTTAGAGCCTCCGAGTATGTTTTTGTTTGTTTATGTGTTTGGTTTGCTGTCGTGGTTGGTCTATGTGAGACTGGAATTGTAGTGAGTGTGGTTTCCTTCTCCTCCTGACTGGTTACGCCAGTACTGAGTTGAGAGAGCTTAGCCTCCAGTTTGGCTGTATGGTTGCATCTCTCACATGTGTTGGGATTTAATGGGAGGAGGAGAGGGTTGTCTGTGTACATGAGGCAGTTGTAACATTGCCTCAAGATTCCCAGATTCACCAGCTGGACCGGAGAGGAGATTGACAACTGACCTTTGGACATGCTAGAATAGTATTGGGAATTCCTTTATAATTGAAAAAAGGGCCAATGGGGAACAAGATACTCAAGGGGAGTTTGTGAGGGTGTAGTGCTTTTAATTTTTTAGTGCTGACTTAGTGAGCAAGTGCCAGGTAACTTAAATGCAATGTGTTACAGGTAACTTAAATGCAAAAATGACAAACAGTAACTTTCTTTTAAGTGAAACAAGGAAATAAGTGCAGTAAGCAATGCAGATATCACTAGGGATCCACAGAAGCGCTGAAAAGCCACGTTTTAGGTGAAATTAGCGTTTCAGGGAAATAAGCAAACAAACAACAAGCATACAAACAAAGCTAGATTCAGCAGGCCTGGATCTAGTCTATGCTACAGCAAACAAGGTGTACCAATTTCAGTAAGAAACTGTTCAAATATGCAGGCACTATAAGCCTTTAACCAGAAATTCCCAGCTCAGAAGGGCAGAGTCCAGCCTCTCCTTCCACAAGAGTGCAGACCACAAACCTTCTTAATGTAAAATAACTGGCCTGAAGCCCAAGTGCTTAAACCAGAACTAATACACTTTTAGAATAACAGACACTGAGCCCTCAATCAGCAGTTCCCAACTTAGAAGGATGTAAGCTACCTGTCCTGCCACCACAGTGCAGGTCACAAACCTTCTTAATGTAAAACAACTGGTCTGAAGCCCAAGTGCTTTAACTAAAAGGCTTAGAATGAGTTACACCAAGCAGTAATAAATACAATTGAGTACTTTTAAGATGACGCAAAAGCAAAATAAAGTAGGAAGAAACACAAATACAGTAAAAGCAGATACATTTTTTTTTTTTAGTGGAAAAAGAGAAAGGAAAGAGAGAAAGGAGTAGCAGAAACTAAGCTGATTGGCCTTCTCAAATGTTCTCCCTGTACTGGGTAGAATGAGGTAATGACACTAGACTGGGAGGAGGGTCCCAGATCAAATTTACACTAGGGGCGGGCAACTGCAAAGCCACCAACTATAAGCAGAAATGTTTCTCACACCTGAAAAGCAGCAGTGAGCCTTTAAATGAAAGTTTTAGCTAAAGGAGCCTCTAGAAAAAGAGTTTAACTGCAACAAGATATTATAAACAAACAACCCAACATATGCTTAATAAAAGTGGACAATTTCCAGTTAATACCTCACACACAGTGAAACTAGCTAGAAAAAATACACAGTACACAAAGTTCTATAAATAACAAATAAATAAAGAACAAAATAAACAAAAAACAGGATACTTAATGTTATATATTATAGCTCCGAGTTTCCTCAGTGTCCTTCCTTCGATCAAGCTCAGTGTGAAATGGCAGAACACTCACAAATGAACTTCTTAGGTAACAGAAAGTTGAAACCTGAAACAGTTTTTAAGAAAGAAATCTCAAAAGAACCAATGAGGTGCTTAGTCTAAGCTGTAGTCCAGGTGACCTCAGTCAGCCAATGACCTCAAACAATTCTCTCTCACTGAAATGCCTGATGGCTTTGGCTAAACCAAGATGTCCCTGAATATATGCTCAGACACACAGCCTCCACAAACACTAGGCCCAAATACAAGCCTGAATATGGAAATGCTACAAATATCCCCACTACTTAGAACAAACTGCAGAAATGTTTCTCACACCTGAAAAGCAGCAGTGAGCCTTTAAATGAAAGTTTTAAACAGCTAAAGGAACCCCTAGAAAAAAGAGTTTAACTGCAACAAGTTATTATAAACAAACAACCCAACAGATGCTTAATAAAAGTGGACAATTTCCAGTTAATACCTCACACACAGTGAAACTAGCTAGAAAAATACACAGTACACAAAGTGCTATAAATAGCAAAGAAATAAATAACAATAAACAAAAAACAGGATACTTAATGTTATATATTATAGCTCCGCGTTTCCTCAGTGTCCTTCCTTCGATCAAGCTCAGTGTGAAATGGCAGAACACTCACAAATGAACTTCGTAGGTAACAGAAAGTTGAAACCTGAGACAGTTTTTAAGAAAAAAATCTCAAAAGAACCAATGAGGTGCTTAGTCTAAGCTGTAGTCCAGGTGACCTCAGTCAGCCAATGACCTCAAACAATTCTCTCACTGAAATGCCTGATGGCTTTGGCTAAACCATGATGTCCCTGAATATGTGCTCAGGCACACAGCCTCAACAAACACTAGGCCCAAATACAAGCCTGAATATGGAAATGCTACAAATATCCCCACTACTTAGAACAAACTGCAGAAATGTTTCTCACACCTGAAAAGCAGCAGTGAGCCTTTAAATGAAAGTTTTAAACAGCTAAAGGAGCCTCTAGAAAAAAGAGTTTAACTGCAACAAGTTATTACAAACAAACAACCCAACAGATGCTTTATAAAAGTGGACAATTTCTAGTTAATACCTCACACACACTGAAACTAGCTTGAAAAATACACATTATACAGTGCTATAAATAACAAAGAAATAAAGAACAAAATAAACAAAAAACAGGATACTTAGTGTTATATATTATAGCTCCGAGTTTCCTCAGTGTCCTTTCTTCGATCAAGCTCAGTGTGAAACAGGCAGAGTGGTGAGTTGAATGTTCTCAAGACAAATGCTCTGAGCTCCCTGATTCTCTCTCTTTAAATTGATAACAGAGCTGCTTCACATGACATCATTCTGCACACTTCTCTTGTGTTCCCAGGCTAACAGAAACTACATTTACACTTTTTACACCTGTTCAGAGACCAGAGGAATAAAGGACATTTATACATGCAAATTCTAGCCATTAACTCTGACCTCAAAACAATAGGCAGAATTCCTTCATCCAGACTTATCGGAGCCAACGTTAAAGATCAAGGACAGTTATAAAATGCATGACTTAGCTTTCTTACAGCAGAGAGCAGTGTTGTTACATTTTTGAAGTTTAACATTTACCAACATTTTTCCCCCATTTAAGAGAACAAGCCTGTGGCTTATACTAATATTTACAAATGACAGAATTATATTCAGAATTCTATCTGGCTAGGCTGGCAGCCTTCACCTATCTTCATACCATGTACCTTAGGTACAATAAACAAGAGCCTGAATTCTCTACCCACACCATCTCATGTGATTCAAGGAGTTGAGTCCATAGCTCTCAACTGTCCAGATTTTCACAGAATATTTGGCTCATACTTTTGGTCTGTTACTCTTAAAATTATTTTCTGGAAAATCAGTGAGAACTGAATTCACTAAATAATGATAATTATAGCCCTTTAACTTTCAGTCTTTCTATCTTTCAGGAAACAGATGGTAACACAAAACATTTTATTTTAGCAACTTTGAACTCAACTGAAGCAAACAGTGCAGCAACCATAAAAGTTCAACTAGAAAAGAAAAAGCAGCAAATGCACTGTGTGCAAAATTCCGTCTCTGTGTCTTGGGAATTCACCTCTATTCAACGCTCATAACAGTCCACAACACCTTCAACGAAACCAAGTAGAAGTGAACAAAAGTTTATTGTAATGCCAACAAACAAAGAATGGTTAAGCGCTTTCACTTGAATAAAACAAGCTTCCTCAGAACACCATAGCTTGCATCACAGTTGTTTAAATAACTTTTTTGGCGCCAAAATTCAGTTTGAAATTTTAAAGCTATACACACATCCTTGACCATTGTTCTCTATTCATAAAATATTAAATAATATTCATGTTATTTCTAAAAGCAATGTTACATATAATATGTGTTGATAAAGTGAACAAGTTAAAAAACTGAAAAAATGTTAACAAAAACATTTACATTTAGATCATATCAAAACATGTTTAAAAACATATAACAATGTACCTAATAGATAGTTCATTTTAAGACCAATAGTGGTTTGACAGATACAGTGTCATTTAAACCTGGTATAGTGGAAGCATCCGTATATATTTGCCACCAAAATTCTTTATATAATAATAAATTATTAAAGTCACCCCCTCTGTTATTGGTGTGCGCAATGTCCACTATACCAAAATTAAAATAATGTTTGTCACCATATTGTTTAATATGTTTATACAAAGCATTTTTTTCATCCTTCCTTCTGATGCTATAAAGGTGAGAGTATATACGTTTATTTAAACTCCTTTGAGTCTTACCTATATAGAATCCTGAACATGTTCTACAGATGGCAATATACACCACCATTTTAGTTGTACAGTTGCCCCCACAGAATTTAATTCTAGTGTGTTTGTAATTATCCAATTTCACACCGTCTCCCTGAAATATAGTGTGACATTGTTTGCATGCCCCACATTTTGCGGTTTTCATGTATTCTGTCTTCTTAATAAAGATACCCTTCTCTAAAATAGATTTTATGTTGGCCCCTACCTTATAAACAAACCTTGGGCATTCACCTAATGTGGGTGCTATATCTTGATCAGCAGATATCATATGCCAGTTGTTCATTAAAATCTTCTTAACTTTACCTGAATATATGCCAAATTCCAAAATGCAAGATTTACCAAAAATGCAAGTTTCAGACTTCATATCATGCAATATATCCACAGTCGAAACAATAGCTGTCCTATGTTTTTCACCCAACAAAGGCTTGTACTGGTTACCCCATTTCCTCACAACATAATTACTTACATTTTCCATAACTCTAACGTCATAGCCTCTGTCCTTATATAAGGACGTTATAAATTTCACCTCATCCAACATGTCCTCATACCGTGAGGTCATCCTAACTGCTCTAATAAGCTGACCCTTATATATATTCGTGAATTGTTTCTTCGGATGGTAGCTAGAATATTCCAAATAACTATTCAAAAAAGTGTTCTTTCTATAAATTTTGGATTTAAACTCATCCCCTCTTTTTGACACAAATGTGTCTAAATAAGCCACACCTTCGTGACTGCTAGAGGAGGTAAATTTAAAAAAATTACTGCTACTATTGATGTATTGTAAAAATAATGCTAGCTGTTGTTCTCCACCATCCCAAATCAAATATATGTCATCAAGGTATCTGACGTAATATTTTATGTATGTCATAAAGTGACTATCTAAAATAGTCCTCTCTTCCCATTCAAGCATGACCAAGTTGGTGTATATGGGAGCACAAGCTGCTCCCATAGCTACACCTTTGGTCTGCTTGTAATATTCTCCCTCAAATATAATGCAATTATGTTCGAGAACCAGGGACAACATATCCGTGTGAAGACAGATGGTGTCCCATTGGATATCTGTATGTTTTCTTATACTCGTAGCAAAAGCTGATAGACCATCTTCTTTTGGTATACAAGAAAATAAATCTATGACATCAATAGTCACAAAAATCAGATCTGAACTGTATAGGTAAATAGGATACTGTTTCAGAAAATCCCATGAGTCCTTAGCTATATGTGAAATAGTGGCATATATATGTTTCAAGTAGGTATCAATAACCTTACCTATATTAAACATCTTGGACCTACTCCCTGATATAATGGGTCTAAAGGGCGGTTCATCTATATTCTTGTGAATTTTAGGAATACCCACTATAGAAGCTAATACAGGATGTTCAACCTTAATATAAGTATAGATGTCATTATTGATCCTGTTATCTAGTAAGTATTCTTCAATACATGTGTCTATTTTTCTATACCCTATGATGATCTCATTCAAGGACAACATAGAATAATTTCCAGAATTGTGTAGTATTTCATGTATCTTACAAGTGTATAAAAAACTATCATAGATGACTGCGCCCCCCCCCCCAAATCTGGTTTCATGATTCTGATGTTACTAGCACATCTTAATTCCTGTAGTACCCTGCTCTCTTCTTTTGTTAAATTGGAACTGATCTGATGTCCATCGATTTGTCTATCCAACTTGTAAATCTGTTTAATCACTACTTTATCAAAGATAGAAATGGTGGGGTGCATGGGGGGGTATATATGTACTTTTCATTTTGACTACTGGAATGAACGGCTCTGCATGAGAAATATCACCCACTGTTTTTTTATCTTTAAATAAAATAGCCAGGTTAAGCTTTCTCACATATCTTTTTATTTCACAAATACAGTCCACTAGATTGAATCTCTTAGTGGGAATAAATTTAATCCCCTTAGATGGTAAATCAAAGTGTCCAGTATTTAAAATATAGTTAGTATAGTTGTATATATTAAAGTTCCTATAGGTGTAAGTAACACCATCCTGTAGGATGCCTACATTATTATTACTGGACTCACCTATTGTCTCAGTAACAACTGAACCATAATTTAACGTGGGGTCCTTGGATATGGATGGTAGTGAGAATCTCTTCTGTAACCCCTCGTCCACTTTCTCTCCCTCCCCTTGTGTTCTCCGTATAAAAAATCAGAGTTAGCATTTCCATCAGAACTAGATTGTTTGTATGTATTTACAATTCCTGTCTTTTGATCCCCCCTCACATACTTAGGGTACTTACTATGATCTTTTTCCCATAAATATGCTGTACCTCTTTTGTATTGGTCCAAGTCCCTATATAGTTTTTTCATCTTACGTTCATATATTTTTGAAATATTAGATTCAGCATAGGAGAATTGATGAATCCTTCATCCAGACTTATCGGAGCAGACTTTAAAGATCAAAGACAGTTGTAAAATGCATGACTTAGCTTTCTTACAGCAGAGAGCAGTGTTGCTACATTTTTGAAGTTTAACATTTGCCAACATTTTTCCCCCATTTAAGAGAACAAGCCTGTGGCTTATACTAATATTTACAAATGACAGAATTATATACAGAATTCTATCTGGCTAGGCTGGCAGCCTTCACCTATCTTCATACCATGTACCTTAGGTACAATAAACAAGAGCCTGAATTCTATACCCACACCATCTCATGTGATTCAAGGAGTTGAGTCCATAGCTCTCAACTGTCCAGATTTTCACAGAATATTTGGCTCATACTTTTGGTCTGTTACTCTTAAAATTATTTTCTGGAAAATCAGTGAGAACTGAATTCACTAAATAATGATAATTATAGCCCTTTAACTTTCAGTCTATCTTTCAGGAAACAGATGGTAACACAAAACATTTTATTTTAGCAACTTTCTAAGATTATACAAGCAATGTTTAAAATGTGTCCCTAGTCCCCCCCCAAAAAAAATAAAATAAATGTTGTCTTTTTCCGGATTTCTTGTGCTGCTATATTGAGAAATTTAGTTGAGTGTCAAGTGGATTTTACAAGGAGCTGAGAGCTTCAGGGGAAGAGAAGTTAAGTGCTGCTTATGCCAAGTCTGTTTGCAGAAAATGAAAGGCTGCAACTTACAAAAACTTTCTTGCTTTAATAACAAACAAAAATCTCCTCAAGCGCTTTCGCTCAGCCTGGTGCTGAGCTTTTTCAAGATGCAATAAAATCAAGCTGGTTGTTCTTTATATACATAGTCAAAACTTGACCAATAATTCAATTAGTAAAAGAGAAGGTCTAATTAACCCTTCAAATTACTTGCTGGTACAAAACCTGCTTGCATGCAAACCATTACTAAGCACAACTCACTGCAATGTCCAACAAAGCATATGCATAAACTTAATAATCAATTGTTGGTGTACACACAGATTGCCATAAAAATATACAGTGTTAAAAATATGCAATATTAAAACTATGCAATGTTAAAACAATATTCAAAAGCCAATACTATACACATGCTAGTATGTTAAAAATGTTTAAATGTGCTGTTTATTCAGCAAAATTTTATTTCTATATGTAAACCCTGAAAACACTGGAAAACCGAAAATTCATAATTTAGCCTTCCTTAACCTCAGGACGCTGCTAATACTGCAAGCGTCATTGAGCCCTGGTCGCCTTCCTGCATCTAGTCTTAGCTGCCATAATAACTCTTTATATTCTAAAAGAGACCCCCAGTTCCCCCCCTTTCATCCAACCGTAGCTGTTCTAAAATAATGAATTTAATTTCCATGTTGGGACAAAAAAGGGAATGTCTATAAAAAGCATTAGTTTCCTTTTTCTTAATTATATCATACTGATGCTCATAAATACGTCTTCTGAGGGTTCTTTCAGTCTTTCCTATGTAGAAACTTTTACATCTAGTACATAAACCTAAATAAACAATAAATTTGGCATTGCAATTATAATGGCCCCTTGGTTGATATAGGAATTTTCTTGATGGTAAATATAACCTATGTCCATTGAATATAGCTGGGCATTGCTTGCACATTCCACATTTGTATGTGCCTTCTTTTTTATTATCACTACTTGTCATTGGTTTGTTCTGATTCATCTCTAGCATTTCTTTTAAATTGGTACCCCTACGTCTAATGAATCTAGGAAACTCTGGAATCATATTACCCAACCTATCATCCAGTCTTAGGATCGGCCAGTATTTCTTTACACTGTTTTCCACAACCTCATAATCAATACTAAAAGTATGGATGTATCCTTTTTGTTCCTTATTCTGCAGGCTACTGCCCACTAGGCATATTGATGTGCCCGTAGTGTCTAGGAGAGGTGGATATTTTGTTTCCCTGCACCTAATAATTTCTGTCGCTCGCTATTCCAAAACACATACACACAACACAAGCACACCTAAAAAAACATCAATACACAGACATACACTTATAATCCTACAACTAACCCTACACTAAACTATACATACACTACTATCTATCCCCTTACCTTAACCCAAACCCTAACCCTAAGGTCTGTCACTATCACTCACTCACCTAACCCGCACCCTAACCCTAACTCACTTAACCTGCCCCTAAACCTAATTCACCTAACCTGCTGCACCCTAACCCTAACTCACTTAACCCGCTCCCTAATCCTAACAACCATACAGTCTTACACTTACCTGAACCTGACCCGTAAATCTTCACCACAGTGCTGAAAATAGCGAAGCCACAAAACCGGCCAACCAAATTCTTTCCCTAGGAAAACATTCGGTGTTCTGTAGCTTCAATATTTTTAGCGTTAGATTAAAACAGGTCAATATTAGAACATTCACAGTTTTAAAACTCTGATGATCTGATACAGACCCAAAACCACATGGCTTCTTGAGACATAGTAGCGCTTAACTTATATCCACAGTTATCAAAGTGCCATTTTGTGGAGTTATGATGTGTTGAATCAATGAATGCAAAAAAAAAAATTAGTAGTAAGACAAACAGTGGGAAAAGGAAAAATGAGTAATCTAGATGGTATGAGAGGGTCAGCATTGCAGGCTAGGGGACACAGGGTGAAGTGCATGGGTGGGGAGCATTGGGGGGGGTGTGGAACCCTTCACCTAGGGTGCCATTTCATCTAAGACATTCCCTGCCTGGAGTCTTGTCTTCAGAGCACACTAGACCCAGAAGTCATGAATCTGACTCTCGCAAGTGACCTTGGTCATGATATTTAACTGGGAGGTAGCTGCAGCCTCTAAGTTGCCCTGAAGACTTGCCTCTGTACTAATTTATTCCCTTACTTACATGTACACATTATGCTCATCCCACTACCAACAGTTAAATGTTTTTTTTATTTTTCACATTCAATTGATACATTCCTATTTTCATTCCCATTGTGCTTTCTATCTTAACAGTCTTAATCTTTTAATTGAACTGTTCCCATTGTATTCAGCTTTATGGAACAAGCAAGTTAAACTTGGATCTGACGCTAAACAAACAGTTTACACCACCCCATGCTTGTTTCTCCTGTTTAATATGGATTGCCTAATTCTCCCACCCCATGTTTTTGGATGCTGGCCTTTGTAGGCTAGGTTCAACTTACGGACGTTTCCATGTAGCAGATTCGAGTTTAGATAGCATTAAGGTAAGATTGCTTTATCCTAGAAGCTTAAACAGCAAATGGCACAACTTTTGGCATTCCTTAACTTGGAAAGCATCCATATTTGTGTGCTTACCAAAACTTAGATTGTATGTAGTTATTGCACTCCTTCTGTATTACAGTTCATTGATTGTCATGAATTCAGACGCTGTAAGAATCATGGAGGAGTGTTCATATCTGTTCATACTGTATTATCTTAATGTCAAATCCTGAACATATCAGCTTGGAATTTAACAAAACCCCAGTGACACAGTAAAATTGACTTTTACATTACCAACCACAAATCCCCATCTATGTTCCCATCTGAGCACATGAAATACCCAAGTCATACTGAAGAGTTAACCATTTAACTGACTAAACCACTTAAATGCAGTTTTATCTATTCCTCCATCAGGCAGCTAACTTGTACAGCTAGCAATAAATATGTTCAGAAATTTCAAGATTTTGTAAACGCCATTTCCTAAAGCAAAATACTCCCCCTTCCCACCAGAGATGCAAACCTTCCTTGAGCTTTTCCTTGTAAACATATCTGCAGCCTAGCTGTGGTGATTTCCATTAAAACATACATTCCTATCCATAAACTTCTGCCTGTATTTGAAAAGTTTGCCAAAACCAACTACATATGATTTCCTGTCCTTCCTGATAATCACACATCCCCTAAACAATCCCAAACATAATGATTCTGCATACTTCTGCAAATGTTATAACCATTTAGATAGCTTTACTGGGTTATCTGTTTGCATACTTCATAAACAGAGTGATGATTTCAAAAGTAAGTAATATGGTATAATTCTCACATCAACAATGTTACATCAGACGGAAAAAAGCTTTTAGCTGTGCATAATGCATTTCCGCTCATCCAATATAGAAGGCTTCTAAGTCAAATGAGCAAAGAAGTGTAAGGGTAGTTATGAATTTAAGATTGTTTTACAACAAAAGACTTCTTTAATTATATTAAAAAGTAGGGTAATGCTTAGTGTTGGGCTTATAGCAAAATGATTCTTCCCACTCTGACTTATAAACTTTTGCCATTTTTATCTTTTTACTAACAAATTTAGGTCCATTTTCAGTTTGCCGTTCTTAAAAAAAAAAAAAACGTTCCTGTCTTTCAAATGGCAGCACACTGCTTACTACAAGGTAGTAAGCAGCTGCTATAGTTAATGGCACACATATAGTGCTAAATACTTCAGCTCTTACCACAAATGCAATATCAGTATTAATTTCTGAATGCTGGTAGTACACAACACTTAGGACCAATTGGTATTTGTCAGTCATAACCCCTATTACTTTTCATCAATGGTGATTGCCCCTTTCTCCCCACCCTAACTGTACTACTGCTTCTAAACCACTATCCCAAAATTGTTCTGGATCAGGTTATGTCTGCTGCTTCCAAAACCAAGAACTCTAGCTGTTTGAGTCAAAATCATATCCCTAGCTGTCGATAAATGCTAAGCACTACTTAGCCAAGTCCTGCAAATCTCTTCAACCCCACCTCTCAGCCAAATTTCTCCAAACCTTCAGCCTGTGTCTCACCACAGGGTATGCCACAGATAGTTACAAGAATTTATAGAAAGTTTGAAAATTTACATTTTCTAGATGGGCTAAGTCACCATCCTTTTCATCTTATGAAATCTTTGGCATATGGGGAATTTACTAGAATTATGAGGTTGTGCAATAATAGTAATGAATTAGAAATAGAGTTAAAAAAACTGTGGATTTATTCATTAGGAGAAATTATAATGAAAAGGAAGTTATATCATCTTTACAAAGAGCAAGAAGTGAAGGATCATATGTGAATAAAAATAAAAAAAGTAAGATGAAAAGAGAAGAAGATAATTGTCTTGATAAACAAATGTTTTTGGTTTTAACATATGATTTAATAACAGAAGAAGTTAAAAAGGCAGTACAAAAGTACTGGCCTTTTTTATTTAAATATAAAGATTTAATGGAAGTTATTCCAATAAACATTACATTTTCTTACAAAAGAGGGAGAAACCTTAAAGATATGTTAGTGCATGCAAGGTATTCTAGTCCCAATATTAATTTAAAAATAGAAATAGGTTCAATGGGTACATATCAGTGTAGGAAGTGTATTTTGTGTAAATATATTAGTAAGACTTTTGAATGTATTAATGGTAGAGTTTTTAAATCTTGTGGAATTTTTTCCTGCAACACAGTAGCAATAGTATATGCTTTAAAATGTCCGTGTGGACTGTTTTATATAGGAGAAAGTAAAAGAGCCTTTAAGGTTCGACTTCAGGAACATGTGAGGGACATAAAGAATAAAAAATTAGAAAGCCCTTTGGCAGTGCATTTTAGAGACTATCATGATAGTCAACCAGATGGTTTATTGGCAACAGTTTTGGAACAGATCACAATAAAAAATAATAATAGTGATTTATTGTTTGATTGTTAAATTGTTTTATTGATTTTGTAATTGATGCTTTTGTATGGTATAAATAATTTGGAAGTGTTTGTGATACTCATTCTCCTTGAAGGCGTGAGCCGAGGCGCTAGAGAAAGGGTAATAAATAGTGTTGGATCTCTTCACTTGGTCGTATTGCTTGGATTATCTTCTTTTTTGTTTTGGTTGTGCATATATGCCACAGATATGACCATTTTGATACTAGTGTGCAAACGATGTCCAACAACTAACCATGGTAATTATAAAATTAGAGTAATAATCGTAGTCTTATTAATCTCATTAATATCATCTATAAGGTTATGGAACAAGTACATGTAAAGCTATTAAACAATGACATTGGGGACCTTCATTCCTTTTTTCCTAACCATATTGTATTTGCTCAACCTATCTGATTTCTTTGAAAGGGTTTACCAAGGCCCTTGGTGAAGGTCAGACTGTCACACACCTGACCAAGGCCTTTGACACCATTCCTTGTGCAGGTACTACTTACTGATAACATTACCCAAAGAAACATAATTCCATGTGCAGTCCATTGGATAGCTAACAGACTTACTGATAAAACTCATACTGTAAAGGCTGGAGGGAGTACTTCCTTTAGTCAGTAGAATGTCACAACTGGTATTCCACAGGGCTCTGAACTACGCCTACTACACTTTCGTATCTACTGCTCCGATTTGAAGGCCAAATTCAAGGATGGTGATGGGCTACATTTTGAGTGTAGCTTAACATGGAATAAAAAAGTCAGCTGACACCTGCAAGTAGAATGTCACATTTCCTGCGTTCATCACATGCCAGTTCTGTATTGTATGATAAGTGGACCATGCCACTTACAGATTGATATAAAAGCAATAATACATGACAGAGAGGCATTGGTTATTATGTTGTGATTTCCCTCTTACTCACTAGAGTATCTGGATCCTCAGATGTTGGACCCAGTTTTAAAAGACTTGCTCTCAGTTTAAGCGATTTACTCTGGTGAAAGTCTGTTTTATAAATAGGACTTACACTAGAATATGTCACTTACACTGAGTGCAGTGTCTTTTGGAATCTGGCCCATCATCCTTGTGGCCAAAACATGCCCATCAGTAGTAAAGTCCAGCATAACCATTATAACCTTCCAGGTATTAGTGTTTATCTAACACATACTAGTCTTTGTATTCAGCATACAATGTGTACTTAATATTTCTGTGCTGCATGCTGACAGTGTATTTCATTATAATTGGGTCAGGACCTTTCTAGCTACCCTCAAAAGCGAGTAAATAAACATGCATACATACATACATACATACATACATAAATATCTTCATTACTCAAACAACCAGTAAAGTGGTATGTCTCATTAAGTAATTTACATTTGTCCTGTGGACTGAGTGCTTTTAACTATAGATCTGATGTTGTCCTTTTCATTCTTCCTTGGAAGTGGGTTTGGATACGGACCTCGGATCTGACTCAGCTGCGTACACTAGACTTCAGATGCAGCTCTTGAGTGCCTCCCTCTATCCACAATGCCCTATTCTGTCCCCATTGCCTCAGATCTCGTCTGCTGCCATTGTGGTTAGACGTAGGTTCCACTCTTAGCTAGTAAGGTTGATTTTTTGCATTGTTATTGTTATATTAGCCTTCTTTTTTGTGTTCTATACACGCTGTTGTTTTGTCTGCTGTGTCAGAGAAAATGACAGGTTTTTAAAAATGCACTTCTTGTGGGCATAGGATCCCCGATTCAGATGCCCACACGAAGTGTATCTACTGCTTAGGATTAGACCATCTCAAAACAGCCTGCATGGTATGCTGTTCTTTTAATCCCAGAGCATTAGCCAACAGGCACAATAAGTTAATTCTTAAAGGCTATTACCAGCTTCATCTGGGGTTTAAACCCACTCTAAATCAGCAAGTCATTTTCTTCAGAAGCAAAAAAGAGGTCTCCTCCAAAATCCCCTAGGGCTTCCTCAGAGCCGTTAGAGAAGATTCATAAAATTTTGGCTTCGACTTCCTCAGATCCTAAGTCTGGAAGCCTTCCTTCAGATCCTAAACAGTACTCAGATCTGACAGCATCAGCTCTGATTGTGATCTCTCTACTTTCTTCTACTTCCTCATCAGATCCCAGGCCATGGATCCGACAGCTAGTTCTGCCTACAGAAGCCATACCCCAGAGTATACAGTTAAACCAGTATCTCCATCCTTGCCAGGTATGCTCTCCAAAACACCAAACAAACATTCCAGACCCTCTTCTACAGCGTCTTCCAGGAGTTTTTCAGAGGCAGATTTGGATAGAATGATGCGGAAATTTCTCAGGGCTCAGATCCAGATGGGGGTCCTACCAGCTCCATTCCCCTGTAAATCCGTGAGTGAACCTGCAGAGTCCATACTATCTCTCTTTCAGGATCTGAGATCCCTGAGAGGTTTGGCATCGGGTCTGAGGAAACTTTCTCATGTTTTCTGATGATTTTCCTGATTGGTTCTGCTCTAATACCCTCAGATCAGAGTGGGTCCCATAGCCGAGATGTCAGCACTGGATCTGAGGGGTTGGGTTCAGCTCCAATTTTGTTGGGTCCATCCCTCCGTCTCAGAGCTTTGGCCCTGGACAGCTCAGATCTGATTCTCCCTTGAGGCTCAGATCCGGAGGTGGCCCCAAGCTACCTTCTTCCGAGGCTTCAGCTTTGCAGAAGGGGAAGAAAGTTTCCCCTGGTCCTTCAGCTTTCAAGGTGATAGAAAGGGCTTTTTCTCTCCACAGAGAACTGTCATCTCATCTCGGTTCCTACCCCTCTACCCTGTTTGCTTCCGAGCTCTGAGTCTATCAGACCTATTCGAGAGAGAGAGGGAATCTTCCAGATTTCCACCTGATGTCATCTCATTTGGAGATATTATCAACATCCTCAAGCAGAAAAGTGGTTTGTTGTCCCAATCTCCATCTCTTGAAGAATCAGTGTTTCTGGAGGCTTTTGGTTCTGGACCATCTACGTCCTGCTTGACTGCCCCAGTGGATGAACTGATTGAATTGGTTTCCTGCCAGGCATGGAAGAAACTGGACACTGTCAAACTCATCCTGAAGCACCTGGACAGATTTTTGGCTCCTCCTTCTGGTAGACCTCACTGGAGAAAAGGAGTCCCAGTTAATGCTTTGGTGGTGGCGGCAGCCACTAAGAAAGAGCTGGCAGAGCAGAGCTCTTCTTTCCATATGCTGAACAAAGAGTTCAGAGCATTGGACAGATTTGGAAAGCAATTGTTTGCTTCAGCTACCTTTACACTGAGGCCTCTAAATTATTTGGCATATTTTACTAGGCGACAGAGAGGTTTGACTAAAGAGTTATCAAATACTCTGTCAGAGTCCATGTCTGCTGAGGATTTCAAAGATTTCCTCTCAACTGGCCACTCTGCTTTCTATTTCAAATGCTTCAGTGAGATTGATATCCCATACAGTGGAAGGTACCTCAGAAGCAGACACTTCAGGAATAGCCATAAGGAGACATGCCTGGATGCAGCTGTGTGATGTTGTGGAGCCCTTCAAGATGTCCTTTGTTAATGCCCCATTTGATGGTAATTCCTTGTTTGGGTCATCAGTTAAGAACATGCTTACCCACAATGAACAAGAAGGAAAGACACTGTCTGTCATAGGAGCCAAGTTTTCTACCTTTCGATGGACCTTCTCAAGAAACCAATGAAGTGGTAAGAAGATGTGATTCCATAAGTCTCTGGGACTTTTCCAGGATTCCTGTGGGGAAAATTCCTCCAGAGGTAGGTGAGGAAGCTTTTAACAGTAGACGTCACCCTAGAAGCAGAGCAGGCCCACAGAACCAGGGCTTTAAAGATTCCTTTTCAGATAGGCCCTTTCAGTGCTCCTGAAGTGCTGCCCAACTGTCCAACTCTAGAGGCAGTTGTGGGTTGTTTCCCTTTGAACCTAGATACCTGGACAGGTATCACAAAAGATTCTTAGGTGCTAAGAATAATATCCGGAGGTTACTGTGTGCCATTATTCCCTTCTTCCTCCTACACAGAGGAAGAAACTTCCTGACATTCCATCCATTCAGAAGAAGGATGCAGTACTGCAGCACAAGAAATACAAAAGCTGCTAGAGAACAGTCATCCAGAAGGTCCACCTGACCAAATAAAGTTTGGAACTTACTCATGCTTCTTTTTAATGCCAAAGAAAACGGGGGACCTCAGACCAATTTTGGATCTAAGCAAGTTGAACCAGTATGTAAAGAAGGTGAAGTTCTGAATGGTCACAGTCCAGTCCAACCTGCCTTTTCTGCACAAGGATGATTGGATGTGCTTTATAGATTTCCAAGATACATACTATCTTATAAATATAGACAGGTGATCCAGAAGACATGTACGCTTTTGGCTGGGAAAAAATCATTACCAGTATAGAGCTCTGCCCTTTGGACTCACCACAGCCCCCAGGGTGTTTACCAAATGCATGGCAGTAGTAGCAGCTCACTTGAAGCGCAGCGGATTCCAGGTGTTTCCATATCTTGATGATTGGCTTCTCACTGCCCCACCAAAGCATCAACTTCTGCAGGCAGGGACTATTTGCAAACATTTGGGTATCTTGATAAATCTTGCCAAATCAAAACTAATCCCAGTGCAGAGCTTGGAATTCATAGGGACTATTTTGAATACTACAACTCAATTGACTTCCTTACCTCACCACGCTTAAGACATCAGGTTCAGACTGTACTTTCTCACCCTTCTGCTCTGGGAAAATTAGTGCTGCAAGCACTGGGGTCGATATCAGCTGCCATACTACTGGTTCCCTTAGCATGCTTCTTTATGGACAGACTGTTCGTTCTTTCACCTGGAGTTGCTACAGTGACCACTGATGCTTCTTAACTGGGGGGGGGGGCATTTATTGAGAAGAACGGTTCAAGGCATGAGGTCCCCTCTAGAGACCAATTTGCATATCCGTGTTCTAGAGATGAGAGCAGTCCTTCTAGTGTTGCAGGCATTACAAGATGCTCTCCCTCTGGGGACTATTGCTATTTAGATGGACAACATGTCAGTAGTCTGGTACATCCGCAAGCAAGGAAGAACCTGATCTTACCCCCTGTGCAGATAGGCCATGATGGTTTGGGAATGGGTGAACTTTGGATCACACTCGCATCCCAGGAAAAACCAAGATATTGGCAGACAAACTAAGCAGATCTATTTTGATCCCTCACAAACCTTCTCTCAAACAGTCTGTAGTGAATATGATCTTCAGCCATTAGGGCCAACGTTGCTGCAATCTATTTGCCACGCCCCTCAGCAACAAGTGCAGCAATTACTTCACTCTGATCCCCCTCAGGGGGAGTCACAGAGAGACACCCTGATTCACGATTTGTCCTGGGTCTCCTTTATACCTACCCTTCTCCTCCCCTGATTCCAAAATTCTTACAGAAAGCAAACAGGCTGAAGAGCGCAGTCATCCTCATTGCCCCCTTCTGGCCTCGGCAATTATGTTTCCCCTTGCTACAATCTCACTTGTGATATCCTCCATGGATACTGGTGCCTGCTCTGGATCTCCCATCCCATCCATCAGGAATTCAGCATCTCGACCTCTGTGCCCTCAAGCTAACCACTTGGTTTCTGTACTTCCACTAATGGTTAGACAGTCCAGGCTTTCTTCCCCAGTTCACAATATTATTTTGGCCTCCCAGAAAGATTCTACCAAGAAAGTCTATCAATCAAATGTAAAGAAATGTCTGTTTGGGCTTCTATCCGGAATATTGATCTTTTTCAGCCCCAACTCCTCCCATTATTCTTTTTCTCACAACTCTTTTTAAAGAGGGAACCAGTTTCTCAACAATTAAACTTCAGTTGACAGCAATTTCAAATTTCCATTCAGGAACCAAATCTCTTTCTCTGGAATCTTGCAGATTGTGTAAGGCCTTCATGAAGTGAATGTTTCTTCTCAGACCTCTGAACAAAGACTCTTCTCCTCCTTGGAACCTTACTGTGGTCCTTCAAGGATTAACCCAGAACCTTTTGAATGGAAAGTGATCCAAAGTATCTTTCATTGAAAACGGCCTTCTTGGTAGCTATAGCTTCAGCGAAAATAATTTCTGAACTCCAGGCTCTATCAGCTAAGCCCCCTTACATTGTTTTTCATAATGACAGGGTTTCTATACAGACTAACCCTTCCTTTGGGCCTAAAGTGGCATCTGAAAATAACATCAACCAGTCCATACTGTTACCAGTCTGTTTTCCAAACTTTTCTAATAAAGGAGAATAGAGAATACATGCTTCTTCTACTTGATGGGCACAGACAACTACATTTTTTTCTTCACAGAACAAAACAGTTCAGGACGTCAGATCCACTTTTTATATTTTTTTCTCCTAATCACCTGGATCAAGAAGTTATCTAAAGTTACTCTAGGTAAATGGATTACTAACTGCATTTCATTGATTTATTTTATACAGACTAACCCTTCCTTCGGGCCTAAAGTGACATCTAAAAATAACATCAGCCAGTCCATACAGCTACCAGTCTTTTTTCCAAACTTTTCTAATAAAGGGGAATAGAGAATGCATGCTTCATTTCTTTGATGGGCACAGACAACTACATTTTTTTCTTCTTAGAACAAAACAGTTCAGGAAGTCAGATCAGCTTTTTATATTTTTTTCTCCTAATCTCCTGGATCAAGCAGTATCTAACGTTACTCTAGGTAAATGGATTACTAACTACATTTCATTGGTTTATTCTCAAAAAGGACTGAATTTACCAAGACCTCCTCAAACTCATTCAACTCGGTCCATGGCTGCTTCATCTACCTTTTGTTCAAGGACCTACACTGATGACATTTGTGCTACAGCTACTTGGTCAAAAAACATTTGTTATGCATTACAAGTTTAACATCATATCCAGAAGCAAAGCTTCTTTTGCTTCAACAGCGCTCCGGTATGTCTTTCCATGAGACCATCCCAAGGACTATGTAGCTGGGGACTCTGTCCCATTTGTGAGGAAGAATAAAAAGGACAGCATCAGATTTATTAGTTATGTACTTACCATAACTTGGCATCCATGTTGTCCATTTTTATTCTTCCTCACCTCCCCTCTCATCCATCCCCATCCCTTTTGCTCTTGGAAGTACCTATTAGACTGTATGTGGAATCATACCTTTCCAGGTTTGAGCCCTGTCTTCTTTTCTGTCTACTTTTATCTTTCTTGGACAAGTGGGAGATTAAGCAACAAACTTGATCTGAGGTAATGGGGATGGAATATGGCATTATGGGTAGAGGGAGGAGCTTGAGAGCTGGATCCGAAGTATAGTGTATGTGGCCAAGTCAGATCCGAGGTTCAGATCCAAACCCATTTATGAAGAAGAATGAAAATGGACAACACAGATGCCAAGTTATGATGAGTACATAACTAATAAGTGCCTCCCAAACACGCACATGCACACACACACACACACCATTACGTAATGCGTCTAGAAAGGAATTTGACACCCAGGAATCCTGTCATGTTTACCCTCATGTACTTCTGAACCTCATGTACCTCTGAAACCTTCCTTATTTATTAAATCTTTAGTGATCTGTAATTCTCCCCTGCCCCCTTTTTCTGATTCCTATCTCCCAGTGTTTTACAAAAATGAGAAGAAAGATACTACCTACATATTCTGTCATACTTTTTCAGATGGATTATCATATATACCTCCATGATTCAAGATGTTCTCACATTCTCAAGTTGTCTCAGAACAGTGATGGTGATATTCCTTGGTATTAGGATGACTTTCCTCATCTTCCAAGCGGCAGTTGCACAAGACATCTGCCCATAATTGTATTTTCCCATACGTAATAGTATAAAACCACATATGCAGACTGCAGATATTGCCAGGATGTATGCATGAACTCCCAGTTCATAAGAGTCTGTCAAAGAAAAGACATCTTAGTTATGATATTTTTATATTCTAACTGTCCATTGCATCCCTAGAAAACAAGTCATCATTCTTTTACTTTTTACAGTCCTTTGTAGTATATAGGTTTTCTGATTTAGGGCTACAGCATTGTTTTTCCTTCTGTTTTGCGTTGTAGCTTTTGTGGCGAATTTACTGATTCAGACTACACATGCCTGAAAATATCCAGATAATGTTCAGATATGTGCAACCACACATACACACTCCATTTTCCAGTCTTCATAGAGCAGAGGGTAAACTATCCACTAAGAAAGAATAATTGCTTCACTTTTTGCAGAACAGATATTAGGAAAGAAAACAGCATTTGCCATTGTGCTAGATTCAAATGGTATTATGCTGTATTTTGCTAGAGGAATTAGTTTTTATTACATTTAACAGTTGGTGCTGGTGCATGTTAGAATATTTCAGTTAGACACTAAGCTGACTTAAACACAGGTTGTATTTGTCATGCACCTTTTTTACTTTTTTGTAGAAGCCAGTTCATAAATATTCAGTTCATCTGTTCTATCGTCTGCTAGTTTTTTGTGCACACTGTTCATTTTGATCTTTGTCTTTTTGCCTGATCATTTTTATGTCTAGAATATCCACTTGTCAGCCATTTTAGTGAGTTCCAAATCTGAAAGAAGAAATTGTTTGAACTTTAATTCAAAAGTATGTTTCTTTTGGTTGCGAAAAAAATCTCCACTTGCATCATTCAAGGAGCTATACTCTCTGCATTCCTTTTGCTTAAATGATTGCGTCCGTGTTCACTGCACATCATGGAAAGGATATTTCACTCTTCACTGACCTCTGAGTACAGTATATGTTCATTTTATTTTATTTTAGTTTATTTATTTTATTTGTATTAGTTTGCCAGGGTAGAGCTCTGATCTCCATGCACCTTTTACAGATTCAGCCTGGGAGTGATGTCTGGTTAAGTGATTCATTCAGTCTCGCACAGTTAGGCAATCAGACTGTTTAACATTATTTGACAGTTGGCCATTGCTTAGACTTAATAGTTCTTTCCATTTGTACAGCTATTAGCAGAGTAATTTTATTTTTTATGGGAGAGCATCTTAATGGCATTATATATTTATAACATGTTGCTATCATCCATGTTTCATTTGGAGACTATCCCTCCATTTCTTTAAGCACAACAGTAGATTAAAAATAAAATACGTGTTCGACGCAGTCATCCACAGCAAAGTAAACCATTTGAGGTTTGCCTTAAGGTATTGCTCATTCTTGTATGTGTTCCTTTAGAGGTGTTAAGCATTCCTCAATGCACTATGGAGCTATTGGTTTAAAAAATACCTTTCCAAATGCATAGCCTATAGCACTGTATGTTTGGAACCAGGATTTTATACTGAAAAATCTGTAGCTGTATTTGTATACCTAGATCACAGTGTTTAGATTTAAGTACAAAATAATCATGCTAGCAAATGGTTTCCAAATTATATAATACAGTTTGCACCTAGCATTAATTGGCAAACCAGCAGGCAGTCCTGCCAAGGTTTCCTGTCTCTTAGTTTGTATGTACATACACCATCTGTGATTCCTGCTGTGCTGAGGACTATGGTGCAGCCTTTTTTTTCATTTCTTTACTTTTTTCAGTATTAACTAAGAGTGAAGGGATAAGTGAAATGGGTAAAATGCACCAGAGGATATACACACAAAGCTGATACAGTTTTCTTTGAATATATTATAACAAGCAGAAGGTTCACACTGTCACTCTGTAATTGTGTTCTTCCATTGCTGGAATGTGTAAGCAATAAGAATCAGGTATGTTGTGCAGTACAAACTGGATACTTTAAAACTGGGTGTTAGTATTCTCAGAGCTATTCATTGATGCATTTGCTGAGGCTTATTGACAGAATTTATAAGCAAGAAGATATTTTATCCATTGAAATAATAGCTTTTATTTCTTTCAATTTGCAAAGATTTTAGCATGAAATAAAACAAAGCAAGCAAGCAAACAGAGTAAATAAATGAATAAAGGAAAAGTGAATGAAATAGTGTCTCACTTTGTAACATATTCTCTTAATGTGCTTAATTTAATCAGAAATGTATGGCATTTTATTAGTACAGTTGTCATATTGTAAATGGGGTACTTGGATTTATTGTGACAGAACATTTATAGCCAAATTGATATCCCTAGGCAACTATGATGTAAAAGAATTTCAGATATATTGTTTCTAATACCGTATAAAGAAAGTGGATCTTCAATGTAACACAGCTATAGTCTTAAGTATGTACAGTGTTTATCTTTGTAGTTACCAGCTATGATCTAAACATGTCCATAAAATAACAATCAGCTCTTCCAACCCCACAGAAAAAAATGATATTCTTTTAAATGTGTTACTTAAACTGTTAAGTCCATTCTTCCAATTAGAAGGCATACATGATGTGCAGTACCATAACCATACTACAGTCATGTGAGTAAATAGCTTTGAATCTAAATTATCATTAAATGGTAATCCATGACTGTGCATGGGTGTATCAAGATTTGCCCACAGTTGGTGTGATTTGTCCCGAGAGCAGAGTCTGAGAATGCCCACAGCATTGTGTATTTATGAATACAAAATAATCTTACTTGGTTTCAGTTACTGCTGGCAAGAGTACATTAAAAGGCACTGCACAGTGTGTGGTGGAGAAACCCCTGGGACATCTGTGTTTTAACTCTACAATTACTCTGTGCAGTGTAAAGCTTATTTGGGTGTGATGGACATTGGTCATAGCTCGAGCAGTGCATATGTGGCATATTTATTTACCTGTTTGTCTTTGTTTACCAGAAGACCATAACTAAGCAAAAAAAAAAAAAAAACCTTTTTCACTGGAGGGCCAGGTAAAAACATTTTGCATTACATACATTTGAATAAGCTATCAGTAAAAAGTTTTGAAATGCAACATCCAGGATTATTTAACTAAACAGGCGATGCCATGTTACATACACTGTGTAGTATTAACAGCATATTAACCCTAGACACAGCTATAGAACATAGTAAATACAGACTATATAAGTCACATCAAAAGAGCATTCAGCATTTTTAGTGTATTCACATGCTGCTATTGTAGTATTAGCACATAGACACCAAATAGGGCATATGCATAATTTATCTAATAGATTCGATTCAGGAGACATCCCTTAACCAGGAGATTAATGTAGTAAAAGTTTGAGAAATTAGTGTTGTTTGATTTAATGGTGTGATATATGGAATTAATAATGAGGATGGTGCAAGAACTATACTATAATACTGATGGTTATGATTTCATTAGGATTTTAAGCTGTATACAGGGTACAATTTATAGGTTCATAGATTCATCAATTAATACAAGGCTAACTACCTTTGTGGGCCATTTTAAGCCTAGCTAGTTGCCCAATGTGAGAATCAAACCCTGCACCTTGTGTCTGTAAGGTAAACACCTTTACCATTTTGCCAACCTCCCACCCAGTTTATAATAAGAAAGACTCTTGGTAATGGGCTTGTTATATATGCTCTTAAGACTAAACGCCTTGAGTACTTTTTGGCAGTGTCATGTGTGTCAGGAGACTATAGCCTCTGGCACTCACATATAAATTAGCTTACAGCAGTTGTGCATTGCAGATCAGACTTAAATAAGACTAATTAAAACAGTTTTATTACCCAAAAGATGTATGTACTCTTGCAGCCACAAGATAAATGTACAACAGTTATTTTATTTTTAGTGGAAAAATAAGAGGCAGAATGAACATTGAAGAATATACCTAGTTCTTGGTAGTAAAATTGGTTAAAGACTGTAAATCAAAGAGACATCCACATGCTGATCTGGCCAAGGATGAATTGGTAGCCATCTTGTGTTGTGCTGTTAAGACAGTGCCTAAAGCTTAGATCTTAAACAGATGAGTTTAAGCAGGAGTGGGATAAGTACCACTAGCTTCTGCAGTATTGCCATTTGAACTACTTTATGGTAAGCTGATACTGGGGCCCAACTTAAATTCATAATGATTGGAAAGGTGAATGTGATTCTCAAAAGGATTTTCAAGTATATTACATCTTTGTTTGTACAATTTGTGATCCCACTTTCTTCTAGCCATCAAACCCTCTGCTGGTCTGTCAGCCCATTTGTTCACTACAGTATACAAGACCCAACTGAGTGTCATAATTGAAGCAGTTGTTAGGTGTGGTTTGTGGTTTTCAATTTTTCTCATGATTCTAACCATGCATGTATCTGTTGACAAGCTGGGGAAGGGAAAATTCAGTGAGCTGTCTGCAAAGGGCATCCTATACTCTAGCAGAGGAGAGCAGACCATGCCCCTTCACTCCAGCCCCTCTCTGCCTGGCTTCTTCAGTTCTGGGGCTGCTAATCAAACCACAGTTGCTCTGTCATAGTCAGGGCTCTGTCTCTGTGCAGCACAAAGCCAGGCAAAGTTATTAAATGTGTTGCTAAAACCTCCTGGTTCTGTGATGCAGAAGAATGGATATAACTGGATTTTTTTCTTTAAAATCCACCTAAAAATCTTAATTAGTCTTGTGACCCATTTTTGTCAGTTTGCTAGACAGATCTTGTAATAATTATCCCTTCATGATCTGGAAATTTGTTCCTACAAAGTTTTGTATATTCTCTGTTTCAATTAAATTCTATATGTTCTAGTCCATACCAAGCCTGTGATCTGATATTCTTCATTGAAGAAACTAAAGAATTTTGTTGAAGAAACGTGCTTCTGTTTGGCACTGTTCTACCATCTACACTTCCTCACATACAATAGCATTTGCTGTCAGAATCCTGTAGGCAACATTAATGGCTCCTATACTCTTTGCTGTAACACTGTACCATATTCATAGTACTAGGCTAATGACCCTGGAGCCTTTACAAGCCTAGCCCATAGAAGAGCCCTGGCATTGTGCCGCCCGACATTAGTTCCCAGTGCCTCTATCAAGTAGAGCCACTGGAGTGATCCCTGGGGTGAACTTTCTGTTTCCCATCCACTCATCAAGATTTCTCTAGAAGAGGGCCAGTGAACTGCTCTGCTTGACATGTATGGGAAGCCTATTCCAGAGCATGGGTAGTCTCTGGGTTATGAACCTGTCCATCCAACATGTTCTGTTGATTGTGGTAATGACGTTGAGGTCTCTGGAGTGTGTGGTGTAGAGGGATTTGGATTTCTTTAGATGTAGCATTTCTAACAGAGCTGGGTCAGACATGGCTTTGTAAGTCAAGCAGAGATTGCCTTTTAGTAAATGATATGAGGTAGAGAATAGCTGGAGTTTTTTTAGTCTGTCCATGTAGCATGTTTAAAGCCTAGGATCCACTTTGTGAGGTACTTTTGAGGCCTTTCCAGCTGTTGCACATGTCTAGTGAGATACATGCCAAATGCAACATTATACTCGATGATTGGCCTAATGAGGGAAGAGTAGAGAATAACTCTTTCCCTTTAAAACCTGCTTTAAGAAAGAGATGCTTACATCATTAAGCCTACTAGTTAGGTGATGTCACGTTTTGTTTTTAGCTTTTTCATTGGTTATGTTTTTATTTAAATGTTTGAATGTAATGTCAGTTTTCATTTATGGTCTGAAGAAGTGGAGTTTCCGCGAAAGTACTCACCAGTTTTAATAAAACCACTCAGCCTATTGTGGATGTCATTTTTTATCTTTTCACTAATATCTTGGATTTTGTCCTGGTCCTGTCTGCACTCTTCCTTTTTGTTTGGTATTAATTACTATAGACTGTCATACTACTTGACTGTTCTCTTAATGAGTTGTTTACTTCTTTTCAACCTTTGCACATTTTCTGGGTAAGTCATTCTTAGCTAGATTTTCTATCATGTATTTGATGAGTACTCTACTATCCTTATCTATTCCTTGCTTATTTTACTTGTATTCTTGCTTCCTTTTCTGTCTTCTTTGCATTTCTTTTTTGTTCTTTTAACCTGTATTCTTTCTCTCTTGCACTTTCTCTGATCATTCCTTTCCTTTCCTTTCGTTTCACATGATTTTACAACAGATGTATCAGTTTTTAATGGTCTGTTTTAGATATTCCAACGCTTAAAAGTTAGAATCACTAAAGAACAAACTTTAGCGATCGAACGCTTAAATGTTCGAATATACACAAAATTAAAAAAAAAAAAAAACAAAATAAAATAAAAACTAAAGGGTGTAAGCAGGGGGGCAAGCCACCCTGCACCCCCCACAACCCCTGCTACTTAAATATACCAACTCCAAGATCACGCTGCAGTGTAGGAAATGGGAAATTTTCCGTTTCTGCACTGCAGCACACTGAAGTGCGATCTTGGAGTTGGTATATTTAAGTAGTGAGGACGCAGGGGGGCTTGCCCCCCTACTTAAACCCTTTACTTTTTCTTTTTTTTTTTTTTTTTTTTTTAAGTATTCTTTTTGTAGCTATTCGAACTTTTCAGCATTCGATCACTAAAGTTCATTCTTTAGTGATTCGAACTTTTAAGCATTCGAATATCTAATATAGACCCGTTTTAATCAGTTTTTTTTTTTTTTTTTTTGGTTTCTTGCTTCTTCCTTACATTTTCACCTTCTACAGGATTCATCCCATTTTCTCTTTCTGTAACTTCTTTAACCTTTCAAATATTTGTACTCATTCCTAACATCTTCCACCAGTCCTTGCCCTTGTTATTATTTTTCCACTATCAGGACAGTGGCTTCAGGAGAGACCATTAACAGTTTTATTATGTCTTCAGGTAAAAGTCTTTAAAATATATTCCTTTCATCAGGCACACTTTCATTTTTGTCCCTGTTGCATCTTTACCATAATTCCCTTTTAATAAATTATAATCTTTCTCTTTAATTATACCTTCTACTTCTATAATTAACACTGAGGAAGATAATTGTTTTAACTTTTGAAGATCATTATCTGATCAGCCTAACTCCTTCACCTCCCTATGCTTCTCTTGTCCCATGACCCAGCTACATAAAAGATATGATGAATTATCTTCAGTGATAAAAAAATTAAATTCAACTGTTTGGCGAGGTTATTTCCTAACTTCTCATCCAAACATCTGTGCTATAATTTGTTTTGTCTTTTGGAAATCATGTTTGTGCCGTTTTGAAGACATTTTTCAGCTTTCTGTCTCTCTTTTCTTTCCTTGTTTTACTTTTATTGTAGTCCTATTTTCCAATGAATTGTCACTCTGCATTACCATATCACATCAGATTGCTGTAATATTATTATTAGCTGTAATTTTCAAGGATGTCTCCTCTGAGATACACTATTGTTCTTATCTCATTTCATTCCCCTGATTACCCACCATTTTACATATGACCCTTCTCCTCTTTACTTTGTGACTATGACCTTGTTTCCATAATTATTACTTTTTGTTGTTTTCCCTCATTTGTATTAACTTGATCAGTGTATACCTGATTGGAATGACTGTATTTTGTAGAGGGCCGGAAAAGACTCAGAGGTTTACTTGTATCTAAACACACATGAATTTTCCTATTTTCCACTCAGCAAAAAAAAAGTTGTTTTAAGCTGCATGCTACAACCATGGGCAAATTAGCACAATAAATGCCTCCCTGACCCTTATCTTAATTTAACAGTTTAACAGTAGCCCATCTGTTGGTCTAATCTTCACAGTTCTAATCTAAAAAATAATTTTCATTGCTTGGTGAATCTCCTGTTTAGCAGCTTTTCATTTACTCATATCATTACTAATATTTTGCATCCTTAACATGTTAAAATGAGGTGGTAGAGTTGTGCAACTTTTTTGTATACTATAGATTTATATTTAAGTTGTTAAAACTGCTTGATTAAGGATTTGAATTTGCTGCCGTAAACATCACAGGCTGATACACGGTGAAATTATGCCATACATCTCATAGTTTCTAAGAGCTCTGGATTGTAACTCTTCAGTCCAGCATTTGTATCTTTGAGCACCGTTAATTCATACAAGATATGTATAGCCTGACAGAATTTTATTTGAAAGTTGATTAATAAAAATGATGCTGACTAAAATGCAAATCAAAGCAATTGTTATTAAAGAACTTCTCTTTAATTGGTGTTAACACCTATACAAAATGTAACCCACAGGTAGTAATACTTTCTATTCTGCATACTATTTAAATGTTGTCCTTTTGAACTTTAACTGTAATGTAGGTCACACAAACATTTATCACATTGTTCCCAAGAAATCACAGAAAAAACAATAACTTAAACTTAGTGTGGGTGGTCAGTACTGTGTATGTCAGCAACAGATTTGACTGGAGCTTATTAATACAACTTATACAGTTCACGTACATCAGAGCCTAGCAGTGATTACTATTGTCAGTGTACTTTGAAAAATCATTTGTGATTTACCAAACTGAAAACTGTTTTACTTTCTCTATCCACTGGATCTTTTAATTGGGAAAATTTTCACAAACCATGCACAACAGTAAGGTAAGTTAGTGACACATGTAACCAGTAACAAGTACATTCAGCAGTAATACTTCAACAGCATTGTAGAATTACTAACTAAAGCTGTCCAATAACAAGTTCTCACATCAAGTCCAAAAATCAGAGCAGTCTCTTGTTAATGCAGGCATTTCCTCAAAATAACAGGGTCTCTGCCAAACACCAACAATCTATTCTTTCAGTTGGTATAGCTAGGGCTTCCTTTTCCCTTGCATCTTATTCCTCTCATAGTCGTTGGGACCCTTATCTGAAGGCAGTCTCAGAAACATTGGACCAAGGCAGTGAAATTGCTCTATTACTTCAGGACTTGCTACCTCTTTTCTGTACTCACTCTAGTTGCCTCTGCTTTGCTTCCACTAGTGCCCCTGGTGGTGATGTTCAATCACTAGATATCAGTTCAATTCCAAACCAACTCACGTTTTCAGTTAAATTTCCATTTTGGTTACCAATACCAATTCTCTACCAATTTCTGCTGTTTGCGCCTGCACTAGTATACTGTAGAGTATAAGAATATTAGTCAAGTCATGGGCTATGGGCTGTAAGGCCATGCAATGAAAAGTAATCACTATTCACTATTCAAAGTCTGCTACTTTTCACAAATGCAAAGGCAAACTTTAGGCTGTTGAAATGCTTTCAGTTCACCTTTGACAAACAAACAAATGTAAAATGCAATAACTTTTACTTTTAAAAGCTTCTTTTAAACTATAGTATGCAAAACTGTTGTTCGATCGTTATTGTCATGGACTTGACATCAGCTGGACTCACAGTACTCCCTGCAAGATGAGCCTAAATTCAGAAACACTAAATCTACCATTTTAACATGATAAGGCCCTGCAGTGATAGCGAGGCACTGGTAATCAGCATCTGCAGTGGACTACAAGAGGAATTGCATCGGGATCTGGTGGTAGGCTTTCTCGCAGAGGCTTGGCCTGACACTTCAGTGGGTGAGGTAGTACGTTCACAGCAGCTATTATATACAGAGGTATGTGAAGTCAAAGCAATGCTACAGCAGTTTGGAAGTATGTTGACTGCTAACACAAGGTGTACTCAAAATATGACACACCTTACAGAAATAGGAAGCTAGTTGCCAATCAGAAGGGCAATATTAACTACCAAGGCAAAGAAATACCAGGCAGAAATGGCAAAAGGGTTCTTACTGCATTGGTGGAATAAAAAAAAGCCTTTCTATGCAATGAATTGGGTAGTGTAAGGAGATGTACCTTCTTCTCAAGCTAGGTTTCTTAAGGATTTCTTAAGAGAGCTAATATGAGCTCTACAAATTGGGAAGAACTGTAGAAATGTTGTGATAAGCTGTGGCAATTTTTATTGTTTTTTTTTTTCTTCAGAAGAAAATAAAATTAAAGGTTATACAGAACCTGTAATTAAATAAAACAGACTGCAAAGTTGTAAATGTGCAAAGCTGTATGAAAACTGTACTGTTTTTCTGTAAAATGTTTTAGAACTTTAGAAAAGAAACCAATTTGTGGGCGGCCACGGTGGTGCAGTGGTTAGCATTGTTGCCTCACAGCAAGAGGTTCTCTGGTTCGATCCTCGGCTGGGGTGCCTTCTTTGCAGAGTCTGCATTTCCTCCCTGTGGTCGCATGTGTTTCCTCCGAGTGCTCCGGTTTCCTCCCACATCCCAAAGACATGCTGCAGGTGGACTGGACACTCTAAATTGGCCCTAGGTGTGAGGGCGTGTGTGTGTGTGCCTTCTGTGGAAGGTTGGGCGCTGGGCTGGCAACTCGACACTGTAAAACTCCACCGCCAATCATGAGCGGACAGGTGATCTGCTGTGGCGACCCCTAACCGGGAAAAGCCGAAAGAAGAAGAAGAAGAAGAAAAGAAACCAATTTCATTCATACATACACCCACAGCAAAGCCTTGTTTTTCTAAGCCTGCTGTTTCCTCTCAGAGGCTATATTGCCATAAATGGACTAGAACTTCTTACAGAGTTAAGTGATTTTTCAAACAGGGTGCTTAGATTTGAAAATGTGAATCCTGAAGGAGTAAAAGAATCTAAAATGCTTAGGTAACTGCAGTGGGCAAATTGCCAGTGATGATTTGTTCTAGGACTCCCCATCAGACATTCTTCATGTGAAGAGACCATTTCAAGTTTAGAGGGTAGTTGCTAAAAATTAATTCAATATTTGCTTGCCTCTTGGAGTTGTTTTTCTTTCGGCCTTCCCCGGTTAGAGGTCACCACAGCAGAACTCCAGTCCGCTATTGATTGGCAGTAGATTTATATGGTGCCAGTTTGAAGCCCAACCTTCAATGAAGGCATGCCCATTCATGCATGTCTTTTGAATGCTAGTCGACTGCGGGGAGTACATGCAGACTCCACACAGAAGGCGCTCCAGCTGAGAATTGAACGGGAGAACCTCTTGCTGTGAGGCAACAACGCTACCGCTGCACCAACGCGGCTTCGCTTGCCTCTTGGAGTGTACATCGTATTTCACAGAATGGAAAGAGAAAGGCTGCTGGCTAGAGGCATTGAGCTCATTTCTATAGTTTCTGCCAGTGAGTCATTTATAACATTCCATTTATTATAAAAGTTAGTTGTGGAGAGATTATAGTAAATCTTCACCCAGTGGTAAGAGCAGAACCTGGAAGCTTTTAGTGTTTTTCTAAATGCCTTTTGTCTGAGTAAGCCTTTTTATTGTGCACATTTATGTGCAAAACCATTTTTACTTGTAAATTTAATTTTCAAAGTACATTGCTTAATTTTATTTAATTAGAATCATTATTGAGTTTCAAAAACATGTGACTGGCTGTTTCTTAATTGTTGGCATTTGCCTTTCAGAGAGTGATTTCTTTGTTGCAGATTATTTATTTTAAGAGTGTTTAGTAACTGAGGCCTTTGATGTGCCAAATGTAGCTGGCTATTGTAGCATTTATCATAAAAAAGTGTGTGGGAATACAAACATTTTCTTAGCAAATTTCTGTTATTGTCTACAGCTTTTCAATGAAAGGCACTGTACTGCGGGAGTGGTGGAGTAAAGTTGGTAAACCATAGATTTAACTCTACTATTCAGCTGTACATTACAAGGCTAAGTTAGGTGTGGCTGGCATTGTTCCCAGACTGAGAAAGCAGTATACATTTGTAGTATGCTGTTAATGCCAACCATCTTGCAAATGTTCAGTGGTAAAGATACCGGTTATGAAACTATATCTCTGACAGTCTCACAGGGCAATCATGATCTCAACTTCTTTGGTCTTCTCTCACTTAAGTATTTGCAACTGATATTGCATCATTGACAGGGAAAGTATCAGGTTAATGAGTTGTGCATTTTTCTCGGCAAAGACTGAATGTTTTGTTACAGGAGATGGTTGATGTGCTGGAAATGGACGGTGTTATGAGTGTGTGTCAGGCTTATATATTTATGGCTTACAAAGTAGTACTTTTTGTAATTTTGATGTTAAATAATGTGCTCAGATTGATTTTGCTTTTAATTAGAAGCTAGATGACAGTCCAGATGGCTTATAAGTAATATCCCTCTGAGACCCAGCAGATGATTGGCTGATTACTGTGATCTGTTGTATTGTTTTGCTTAATCAGTATTTCATTCTTTAAATTATGTATAAGTGCTTAAATTTGTCAGTTATCCCTCTTGTGGTGCAGTGATGAACATTTAAGCAAGGCCACGATAATCAGTATGCACTGTAAGTCCTTTGCATGTTCTGCTGTTATCTCTTTAAAAAGCACTGCAGGATTCAGAAAGGCAAGCTATGCCCTCAACAACCCTATGTTGGTCATTGTATAATAGGCAGAGGCCCCTTGTTCATATTTTTGATAAACGCCTTTGTGTATCAGTTCATGGTTTTGCATAGAATATTGGTCAGACTGGTGGTCCTTGGTTTTCACTGATGCCCCCCCCCCTTGCGAATCACTGTCACTAGACTGTTTCAGTAGCTCAGGGATGTATCCAAATGTAGAAAGGGTTAATGTGATTGACAGAGGTTTGGTTAATTTTTTCTTGATTCTGTGTATGAAGCCACCAAATATGTTGTCTAGTCCTATGGAACTTGAGCTTTTAATTTTTTTTAATGACAGTAGTTATCACATTGGACGGCGCAGTGGTGCAGCGGTTAATGCTGTCGCCTCACAGCAAGAGGTTCTCCGGTTCAATTCTCGGCTGGGGTACCTTCTGTGTGGAGTTTGCATGTTCTCCCTGCGTTCCTGTGGGTTTCCTCCGGGTACTCTGGTTTCCTCCCACATTCTAAAGACATGCTTCTGGAGCATTTTTCCCCGGGCCTCCGCTGAAAACAGGATCTGTGGAACCTAATCGGACTTTCCCAGTCAACAAATGTTAAATAAAATAAATAAAATTTCTAATATGAGGGGTGTCTACCCTTGTCTCTCCAGTACTGAGACGTATTTGCCTATTGTTTAATTTACACAAATTTTTTCACTCAGAAATGGCTGAACACTTCCTTGCTTATTGATGTTGCATACAAGTTTTTCTCATGTAATTAAAGAAAGCCTCATTTTCTTTCAGCCTTGGAGATTAAGCTGTTTTCATTATTCAATCTAGAAGGTTTATAAGAAAAGTAAATAGCTTCTTTAATCTGTTTTTTTTTTTATATAACTTTGTTTTTATGAGTAGGGCAACTTTTGAAAGCCAGGTAGTTCATTTTTTTTTTTTCATCGATATCATTCGTTTTTCATTTCTGTCGGGAGGGCGGTGCTATATTCGCTTATTTGTTTGTTTATTATCAGCATGCATCATTAAATGTAACAGATATAAACTGCTAGAAATAACTATCTGATGAGGATTTATCTGCTTATTTGCTAGGATGTAGAGGTGCGTTCTTCGTCTGAGAGTATATATCTTTATTCTGTATAGTACACTACTGTAGGCAGATATGTGGTGGGACCATAACTCTCAACTGTCCAGATTTTACTCTCATATTTTTGGTCTGTTTATCATAAAAATGTGCTTTACTGACAAATCATTGAGGACTGAACTCTAAAATTAATGACAGACATTTGAGGTTCAGACTTCATATCCTTCAGAAAATTCATGCTAATGCAAAACTGGTTATTCTATCAACCTTTTAAGTTTGTAAGAGCAGTATTTAAAAACTGTCCCTCTTTTTGGGCTCGTGTCCCCACATTATTTGTGGCCTTGTCCAGATTTCCTGCTCTAAGAGATTGAGAGGTATGGGTGGGACTGGTGGTTATGTTTATTTTCATAACACGTTGGAATTGGTGGGAAGAGGAAATGTTTTTATGTTGTGTATCTGTATGCCTGGTGTGAAGATGGTTATTTTCTTGAAGAGTAATCAGGTGGGGTGTTTTTGCTGGAAGGGGTATATTCAGGACAAAGGTAACTCATTAGATGGCAGTAGACTGCATAGCTGAATTTAGGATTAACTTGGTAACAGGCAGTAGAGGGTAAAAGGTTTGGGGGAGTACTTGGTGGATAAAGGAAGAGCGTTATGTGAGAATCTGGAAACTGTATGGGGAAGTGGAGAGTAACATCTGAGAAAGGATATAAAAGAAGATAACAAGGAATGGCAAGGGAAACAGAGAAGATGACATATGAAGAGATGCTAAGTGGGATCGACTTTTTAATTATCAACGGTGAGAAACAGGTGGATTACAGTATGGTTACTGAAGACACTAGGAGTAAATATGCTAAGACTATGCTGGTAAGGCAGGAGTGGGCAAGCGCAAGGTGGCATAGCCAGTGGATAAGTGGTTATGGTGTTTACTTTACAGACAAGGGGTAATTAGCTAGGCTTAAAATGGTCAACAAAATCAGTTAGCCTATTACTAATCTATTAACCTATGAATGCAGTTTAATCTTATATGATGGAGTCTATTTTCATTGAGAGGGTTATTGATAAGTGACATCAGTTAATGAAGAATGGTAGAAGCTAAATACTTGAGGTCTTTCAAGCAGATAATGATTCATGAAAGAATTTGATGGAAGACAGGAAGGCAGCTACATAGCTTTAATATTGATAGTCTACATAGACGCAAGGACGTCTGCAAGGGTACACTGTATAGTCTGTAGCATACATGTTATTGCTGGGGAGGGTAGCGAAAAAGACGAAAACAAGTATACTACCAAAAATAAAGTACTGGCTCATCGGAATATTGGCCCCTCTATTTGCAATTATGTTTATGCATAGAGAATTGTCCAGCACAGATGTGTTATGCAGATGGCCTATCCCTTTAATCTGTCTCGTATAGTTTGCTGAGAGGGGACGTATGTCTGATCTGCAAGGCATTCTCTCACCCAGCTCTGATGAAAATGTTACATAGTCCCAAGAAAATTTATACCAGGTTTACATGTTCCATGAACCTGAACCTTATTTGTGACTTTAACAGAACTTGCTGGAGAAACAGATTCATATCCCAAACGCTACCTTGTTTGTGGAATAAACTTCCCATCTTCACAAAACAAAACCAGATGAGGATCCATAAATTCACTTCCGGGGTACTGTGCATATCCCTTATGGACAGAGGCAGTCTGTAAAATGTCTTAGAGCTCCAACACCCAGAGATACTGTGCATGTCCCTTATGGACAGAGGCAGTCTGTAAAAGGTCTTAGAGCTCCAACACCCAGAGACCCACTACCCCGATACTACCCCATCCTTTATTTGGGGAATTAAAATATTATGTCATATCCTGGGTATTTTTGGCTAGGCTTGTAAATGCTCATGTGCCATTATCCTAGTAATTACATATGAATCTATGAATTCTGTTTGCATAACCGGTTTTGTAATAAATGGCAATGAACAACAGGGAAATATTTTCACTTATTGTGATATAGTGTTTTACTAAATTGCCATTCCAGTAGTAGTAGCACTCCAAATAGCAACACTTGAAAAAGCATGAAGTCAAGTGAAACTTTGTGAATCTAATGTATAAAGGGGTTTGAGACAGATAAAGAATTAGAGAAAAAAATAATGTCATAATTTGCATAAAGACATGAATCCTTGATTTATTTTCCAACAATGGGTTAGTCAATCTCAAGAAACATAGTAATTTGCTTTTTGTTTAGTCCTGTGTTCAGTTCTTTTCATGAATGCATTCATACTTGGAAAGGTGATGTATTTTTATTCTTGCATAATACAAAAAATGTAGTTACTTTTTGTGTTGCTAGGTTATAATTTGAATATATTCATGACAAAGTAGATTCAAATCAGCACTCACTAGTTGCAGCGTATATAAAAAAAAAACAAATCGGTGATTTTCTGACCACTATTGCTACATAATGATCAAAGGAGAAGGGTTTATTGATCCAGGTGCCAAGATTCCTAACAACATTGTCATTTTGAAGCGGGATAATAGCTGTACTGTAATGTGCTGTACTTTTGTTTAACAAATATGACAATACTGTGCTTTCACAGTTAATTTTAGACCCTCCCCAGGATTCAATAAACTCTGTGTAGGTTTTGGGCTGAGCCTGTATGGAGTTTACATGTTTGAGCGACAGTATTAATGATGCACGGCGTACCTAAGTTAGGTTTAATGGCAGACAACAGTGTTGCCAGCCAGGAAACCATATAAGTGAATGTGGATACAATTCTATTTAAAGCAGAGCACCTACACTCTGGGGATTTGCACAGAATGCCACAGTGACCACCAGGGCTTCACAGATAGCTGTGAATCTGTTAGTGCAACATATTTCTACAAAGGTAATCATAATGCGAGGACATTTAACCAGATATGGGGACTTATTTGCCATAGATGTCGTATAGACGTGGTAGAAAGAAACTCAAACGTACCTGTCACCCTCTTTAAGCAACATATGTGGACAGAGGCATACATAATGGGGGACAAAGGGCCAAAATAGGGACAGATTTTTTAATATTGCACTTCTAAACTTAGAAGGGTGATAGAATAAATAGGTTGTACATTAGTATGAACTTTCTGAAGAGGATAAAGTTTGAAACTCAAATGTCAGTCATCAGTTTCTGACTTTACTCTGCAATGACATGAAAATTGATTTGCCAAAAAATAAAAAAATGTTATGAGAAAAAGATTACAGATAAGTGAATAAACTGTGCATTCTGCACAAATCAGGACAATTGAGAGTATGCACTAAATATGTGTAATAGTAAGTTACATCACTTCAGAGATCATCCCAGTGATATGGCAGAAAGCTACAAATTTGATAAGGAAAACATATGGACATCATGGGATATCTGTACAGTTGAAAAGTATGAATGTGAAGTATATGGTCAAAACACAGTACAGGACAGTGTACCTATAGTGCAGAATATTGAGCTATCCCATTCCTGGCATTCTGTATTGAAGCTGTGTTAATGATCTGCAACAGGACATGGGCTGCCATGTAAAATGATCACTCGGAAAATGTGTGTGTTGAATAGGGGACACAGATGAATTATAGGAAAGAACACAGGGAAAGAGGACAGGTGAAACTCCCTCATGTACAGCAGAGGAGGGCATATCCGTGGAAAATGGTTGTAGCAGCAATACCAGGCACATATCTATATGGTACAGTACAGAATGTACAGTAAAAATGTGTTGTCTGTGACTGTCACAAAAGGCGATGTAATGGAGAGGCTGTCTGTGTGAGATAAGCATCTTTACATGAATAATGCAGAGGACATCAATCAGGAATCTGACATACAATTGGGGTAGGGTGCATAATGTGAAGGTGTGCAAACTGATATGCCTGAATGAGTGTACTTTCAGCAGAGATCTCCAGCAAGGAGGTAAAGAATCATGGAAATCATAACAAGAACCCACCACAATCATGGACAATATCAGAATAATACCACCACTAATCCCATGTCTCTGACATAACATGTGATGTGGAGTTATAAGTGATTAGCCTGAAAATGTACTCTTGAACAACTATTATGATACATCCACACTCTATGAGAGTATCCACGCACACTGTCCTGACACTATATCTGCATAGGTGTTAGGAGGGACACTGCTATACCTGTATGCAACAGTTTGAGCAATACAGGCTAGTTGCCTTGTGTGCATGGCATATGTGTGTATATATACATATATATATATATATATATATATATATATATATATATATATATATACATACATAAACACACACACACACACACACACATATATATATATATATATATATATATATATATATATGTGTGTGTGTGTGTGTGTGTATAATATATATATAAAAATCTATATGGATTCACTTTATATGCTCAAAATCCTGAAATATTGAATTTCAGAATCTCGAGCCCATAAAGTAGAAAACCTAAAACACTGAACACTCAGAAGCGCGAAATTCAAAATTGCGACTTCTATACAACACACACCACACACATACACACACATATACACACACCTTCCTCCCCACAAACACACACACAACCCAACCACCACCCACATTCCACCCTACTTAAATATACTAACTCCAAGGTCACACTACATACACAAACACATGAAACACTACCACACAAGCTGCATCCCCCTCACACACACACAGCACAGTAACAAAACACACACTACAGCCCCTACCCAATACCCTTAAAACATAAACACTTACCTGAATCGATGAACACAGCGCAACACCAGAACCACTAATTCAACATCTCCGAAATGCGAGATTTTGAATTTCATGCTTCTGAGTGTTCGGTGTTTTAGGTATTCCACTTTATGGGCTCGAGATTCTGGAATTCGATATTTCAGGATTTCAAGCATATAAAGTGTTTCATATATATATATATATATATATATGTATATACACACACACACACATGGGTCCACTTCTTAATTTCGAAAGTCCACAATCTCGACTTTCAAAATATCGAACCCAGAATGTCGAGATTGTGGAATCTTGAAATTAAGAATAAAAAAAAATAAAAATAAACAAGACATCAAAAAATATGTTTTTGCAGGGGAACAAAACATGCTGCGAAACATGTTTTTTGATGTCTTGTTTTTTTTTTTCTTAATTCAAGATTCCAAAATCTTGACATTCTGGGTTCGATATGATATACATGCCATTAATGTCCTCAGACACCTATGTATGTAGTGTGTGCATAAGCATAACAGGTAGCACACATGCATCTTTTGTAACAGCTTTGTTAATGTTCCGCACCATCAGATAGACGTGTATTCCACGGAAGGAATACCTATATGTATAAAGTTATAGTATGGCCAATAAGCTGTGTGACAGGGCACTGTGACAAAGGTGGTACACTTCAGTTACACATCACTGGAAGAAATGTAGGGAGCTACATGAAGAAGGGTGCATTGTATACAGTTATTTGTGTGATGAAGGCTGAGAACCATGAATGTATTATGGCTTCTGATGTTCATGTCCTTTACATACCCAGTACTTGTGTTACATTCAAGGGAGTAGTCAGCACTGTGACCACATGCTGGTGAATGTACCAAGTACCATCTACCCCAGAACATGGGTTACATATCTATAGGGTGTGATTTGCACATTATACTTGGGTGGTATGTTTGTTTCCTGATTCAACAAATCCCTCATGTCTCTTATCATTGCAGGTGTTGTCATCACTGTGGCAGCAGTTTTTGGTATCAGCAAACTTGGTAAGCCAAAGGCCATGTACTTAAGCCTGAAATGTCGAGAAAGAGAGTTCAAACCATATGTATGTTGATACTGTCTGTATTGTACTAATATCACAGCTGGAGTCCATGATTGCCCACAATCTATAGTCCTTCAGCCAGCTGTTTGGACACGGCATGCATATGTCATCTGTGATGTCCATCACTTAACTAATGGGCAGGAAAGGGCCTAGCAGACACCCCTGATGTACCGACCTGATCACTGAACCTGATATATAGGTCACATCACACATTTCAACATAGTGAGATGCCACATACTGTATGTCATACACTGGTCTACCCATTTGGTGATATAGCTGTTTATGGCCACATATGACAGTGTTGATTGAATATCTCAGTGTGGATTTCTGTCAAATGTCTTGACCTGGTCAAGTTTCACAAGATGATACTGTTGTCATCATGCATGCCCTTAGTGACCTTTTTGAGGACATCTGTCAAATGTAACAGACTTGACGTAGGATTAACAACTCACACAGGTCTGTTACACACACCCGGAATATTACTAATGTACATGAAGAAGAGGTTCATGATGACATGTTAGTCTACCTCACAGTTGAGAAGACTCAGGATGTCTCTATACATGTATGCATGAGGTGCTTTCTCCCAGCTGAGGTGGATGCATGTTGATGTACACATTTGTATGGGAACATAGGCCATGTGGAGGGTGTATTGAATTGTGTATTCAATAGTATCAGGAAGGTGTATGTGCTGAGTCACACCATAGGTGATCTGTTATGTTGTCACAGCCTATTGATTCCATGGATAGGCCTGGATGAAGTTAAGACAGTGCATATTACCTGTTATGATCTGGCCTAGAGTTTTAACACAATCCCTCATGGAGGTGTCATTGAGAAAACCTCCAAGCTGAGAATTAACCCTTACGCTAGTCGATGGGTAACCAGTTGGCTCACTGCTAGAACACATCATGTAAAAGTTGGCGAATCAACTTGTACCACTAGAGCTGTCACCATTGGCAAAACCCAGGGATCTGTGCTAGGCCCTTCACAGTTTGAACTCATTTTGTCGACATTTTAAGCTAAAGTATATGGCCTTTAAGTTACCAAGTTTGCTGATTCTTGCATATTGTGTGCAATCGAGTCCACCAGTCATGATAACGTAGTACAGAAGGAGATAACACACATAACTGAATGGTGACAAAGGCACATAATCTACAAATAAATGCAGATGTGTGTTTGTAATGTTGTCCACCCGAAGAGTGGAATTCCATGTTAATCACAGCACTGATAACACTCCTGCTGTGCAGAAATCCAGTGATGCAAGTACTGGGAACACATGTAGATAACGCTCTGAACTTTGACCACCAAGTGTCCATACTAGTATTGAACGTCTGTGTTGTACACATTATAACTCATGCCATCATATTGAAATCTTAGGAATGTATGGCAGCACTGTAGTTAAAGCTAATCACAACATTAAAAGAGTAAAATGCTCTCTTTTTCATGTACCTCAACAGACACACGTAGCAGCTGAAGAGACCACAGGGCTTTCTCACCTAAATAACACAGGGACTACAAACCATGCCATGATGTATGTGGATAGATTAAAGGCCATGTCACTGTAATCTTTATTGTATAGGATGAGGTGACTTCTGCCTGGCCACCAGGCTAGTTTCCGACCCTGACCTGGTGGGAGTACTGCATATCTAAACATCTGATGTAACTGTTGACATCAGCAGTGTCTGCTGAGGAGAATATAACAGTGTTCCACATACTTGTGTAAAATGCTGTCTGTAATGTCAAGCAACAGCTCACATACACAAACATACACACACATTTGACTCCAGTGAGAATAGAACCCCTATGTAAGTACACAGACTACAGAACACAGTACTTTATGCATCCACCACGGCACAAGTCTGACTTTTACAAGTCTGCACTGAACTTATAGTAGATGACATCAGCAGGTCATGTGGGTGACAAGATGGTGTTGGTTGGGTTGCATGAAATGGTTGTGTAGGCATCTGCAAGAATCAAAATACTGTCAGCCCTTAGTATTAGAGCAGTAACTGTGAGATACACATTTATGCTGTTATGTGTAGAAACAGACAAACCCAGTTGACTGCAGTGAGAACAGAACCCTTACCTATCTAAGTACTCAGACTACAGAACTCAGTACTTTACGCAAGCACCATGGGACAAGTCTGACTTTTACATGGCTGCAGGTCAGCTTATAGTGGATGACATCAGCAGTGCATGCTAGAGAGAAGTTGGGAGGCCTGCATGAAGTGGATCTGTAAGCATGTGCAAGTATCAAAATACTGTCAGTTTATGGGATTGGCATGGTAACTGCAGGATACACACACACACACACACACACACACACACACACACACACACACACACACACACACACACACACACACACACACACACACACACACACACAACACACACCGTTATGCAAGCCCAACGGCACAAATCCAACTTTTACAAAATTGCAGGTGGACATATAGTAGATAACATCAGCAGGTCATGTGGGAGGCAAAGTGTTGAGAAACCTGCATAGGCTCATAGCTTCATATGTACTAGCCTAATAGCCCTATGGTATTTAGAAGCTTAGCTGTGTAAAAACACAAGTACCCTTATTGAGCATAGTTGGATGGTTGTTGTTAGCAGAGCAATTTTGTGAGCAGCACTGAGGTACATAGATGCCATCCCAGAGGTGACTTTACAATCACTCAGCCACTTGTTAAGCTTGTGTTCGAACAGGTTCATTGAGGAGCACTGATTCATACTCAGTGGGAGCCTATTACAGAGGAATGTGAGTTGTGGGGGGATACATTTCTCCCCAGCATGTTCTGTTTATGTCACAGGCTAGGTAGAGAACCCTGGGCCAAGTTATTATTCTCCCATTTGATTTGCAGATGTGCAGCATTTCTGTTAGGGTAGGCATAGGTCACCTCTCAGCAGCCTATATGATATTGAGTACATTGGCAGGTCTTTCATTCTTTCCATGTATGTCATGTTTGGAGGCCCTGGCGACTCCAAGGCACAACTCTATGTTTTCCCCAGTTGATGCGGGTGTCTGATGAAGTACAGACAGAAGGGAGCATTGTACTCATTTAGTGGTCTGATAAGGACAGAGTACAGCAGAGGTATGACCACCCTGGTCTTGGATGTGATGTCCATATGTATGATGTGTGCAATGCAGAATGTGTATGTCACCACTGTGGACACACAGTGATGAAAGTGTAGATTGCTATCACCATGTGTTCCCGAATCTCACAACACTGTGTTTGAGCTTACAGGGGTGCTATGCATGTCATAATTAGCAGGGGAACTTAATTGCTAAAGGGGACAATGAGCCATTGAATGCTTTAAAGTTCAGTCTGTGAATTTGGCACCAATCATTTATATGTGGCAGCCCCTTCCGTAATATGTTACTATCATTGCGGGACACAGTATTAGTGCATCCACTTACCAGTCATATGCAAACTTGGTAAATCAGAGGCCATCTACCATTGACTGCACTTCAGGGAAGTAGTTTGCAAACAGTTGAGGGCTCAGCAGAGATCCTTGTGGTATTCTAATGGTAATTGGCTACTGGTGAAGGTGTAGTCCCAAACTCTGAGTGTATGCGTTATGTCAGTGAACCAGTTACCTATCCCTGGAATACTGTATGGCTTATTTCCCACATGGAAGATCTTCACTATGACACATAAATAGAGGATAGTGTCAGAGGCCAGGGATAAGTCAACATAGGCAGTATGTCCTGTTATTCCTCATCCATGTCTGTGGGGTCAATATCCAAGAAGTCCAGAAGGTTAAGTAAGCAAGATCTACCCTTGACAAAAACAAAATGGGTAGCGTCAAGTGTGTTGAAGGTTACCCATGTCCCTGTGGATGTGGTCTATGCTGATTCCTTCCCTAGCCTTGCAGATCAGTGTTTTTAGGCATATGGGTCTTTCGTTGTAGTTCCACATGTTATCAGATTGATGTTCATTGCACAGCACACAACATTTGATATTACATTTTGTACTGTGGTTGATATATATATGTGGAAAAAGTACTGAGACAGCAGGGTTGCAGTGCTTGGGGGTGGTGATGGCAAGAGATGGATGTATTGTAAATATGTGACATATTGTTAGATAGGGCCCTCAGTTTGTAATGTTTACACTTGTAATTTCATTTCATACACAGAGAATGCACAGCAAACAGCAGTAATACAGCATAATATGTACATTTCTATAGTGAGACAATCAGTGGGTTTGTGCTACGGTTACCAAAGTGCATGCACATGTGAGATACACATGTTTGCGTGTAGGTAAGCAGTGCACAAACAGGAGCCGCATTGCTAAATTCTGACAGTTAGTATTGAGTCTATAAAATTCACCTGCTGCTTAAATGACTCTGTAGTAGCACGTGTTAATGCATTGATACATTTCTTGTTAGGGCCAGATGGTACTGGGTTGGAATACAGGTGAATCTAATACTTTTAAATACATGTAAATACATTATGCCATTCCCCATTGCTGCATGTTGTTGTGCAAATGTGCACCTTTGCTCAAAAATGGCTTAAAGAGGTGAAATGGGAAGATAGGACAGTCATGAAATGGGAAGGCAAAAGCATGGCAGGAATGTGCAGGAGGGAGATAGGAAAGAACCATAGCTATCCATTTCTTTAACAGAGTAAAGTGAACTTATGTGGAAAATATTAACTGATTTAGGACCGTCACCTCCAGAGATAGGGATGATCACAACACAGTCATGTTGTATACCCAATTGGACTAATTCAAGTGGGTCAAGAGGTGTGTAGAGGTATGTGTGGGGCCCACAGTCATACGTTTTATAATAAATGTTATAATACATAGATATATACAGAAATAATTGACACAGTACTAGTGTCTCAGACCTCATACATATAATTCTTATCCGCTCCATTATTTCAGGTGTTATAAGTGAGAGTGACTGTAAAGGGAAGTAGAACAACAGTAGAAGTGTAAGGAATATGTTGTATTCGAACCCAAATCTATGTGTATGGCAGTCTTACAACTTACCTTTTGCCACAAGAATGTTGAGAAAACACTTGTCTGTGTTGTAGTTCATTGCTATAAACTGCAATGTTACAACAATAAAACAGAGATTGCACACCCTGTAGTAGAACCCTGTACCAGCTGTACTCCAGCTCTACACTTACACCTGCTGCCACAGGACTAGTTACATGACATTCCCTATTTTGCTAATCATTCTTAAGGTCTTGCTGTTAACCACAATGCAATGTCGCTTAGTGGGTTTGTGCAATGCCCAGTAGTTTTAATTGAATGTATCTGATTTCTATTTTTGGCTGTCTGGAGTGTACCATAAGGAGAGTGCTATACTCCAGAAGGTGCTGTCCTTCATATGAGGCCATTAAAACAAGGTCCAATCTGCCTGAATTGGTGGTAGCTCAGGCAGATATAAAATATCCATGGCACTTATCAAAAATAAGGTCCCCAGTGCTCTGACTAAATTTTCCCTAGTCAGTATGAGTAGTACCTTGGGTCTTCCCTGGAAAGAGACCACTGACCTAATAAGATAAATATGGTCAACAAAGCATAAATAAAATAAAAATAAGAGGACATGGAGTTTGTCCACTAGCAAGCTCCAGGTTGATAATTTCTTAAGTTCAGCGTAAGTTGGAGTTTAATGAGTTCAGGTTGAGGATCTCTTGAAATCTGCTTAGAGGTACTTGGGTCCTTAAAAATATGGAAATACAGCCATTGTTTCTCTCAGACCTCAAAGCATAGTAGGTACAAAACCCAGGTATGGGGGAAATATTACCTGTAAACTGAAACCAATTCCTAGTACAGAAGTGGAGGTATCCCAATTGCAGAATAATTTCAAGATCAGTTTGTTTTTAAGACTGCTGCTGATGAGTAGAACCATATTGCCATGGTCCTATAAAGGGTTGGAAATAGTTAAACTGATATACACTGTGATGTCCATTAGGTGGCTTCTGCCTAGAAAAAGGCACAGTATGGGCAGCAAGGGTTTAACCAGTATGCAGAAGCTGTGGAACAAGATGTGCAGGCCATACTTCGAAAAGCATGATGGACTGTCAGTCATCTCATCCCTAACTGATACAGACTGACTCCCCCCACAAGAATGGCACAAACTACTTATCCATCTGCTGAAGCTAATCAGCTTTTCATTGTATATCTGTATCATTCTGGGTGAGGAAAAGATTCCTCTCATGACTAGTGCCATGCCTGTACTGAACACATGCATGGTGCATGTTAGATCTGTAAGCATGCATGGTGTCTCCTCAGCATGTCCCATGGAGTTGTGCACCATAAGTCATTTACACACGTCGACTACCATTAGCTTATAGTCATATTTCTTTGGTGACAGAGACCTCATACATATAATTCTTAAACACTCCTGTGATATTATCGATCCTGATGCCAGTTAACACATAGAGGGAATTGCAATAAGTTTAACTTACTTGATGAAGCAGGCCTTATGTGCCATGTGAGCTGTGCTGTGAGGTACTGTAGTGTGGTGATTTGGGGTATGAACTGAGTAGTAAGTGGACTTCTGTAAGAATGGCTATCTTGATGTGTACAGGGGAAATTGCAGTGCAATACTACTACTACTACTATTAAATGCTATTCAGGAATGTGTAGACCCATGTGGAACTAGCTACACTGATGTGCAGTGGGACCCTGCTGCAGAGCAACTTTTAAAATTGGGGAAGTAAGTGGTCATCTGAATGAAATGTTGCTTTAAATCCCTAACAGGAAGTCACATGAGAGAGTGGTGCTACAGGATTACATGTTTTATATTCAGTCTCCACATACTGGCTTGACTGTGGCCCTTCCCTGGGGGCATGGTGACACTGATGACTGCCTTAGCAATGGCCCATCAAAGGGGTGGGGTAGCATGCATGATTGTGGCAGGGGCAGCTTTGAAGACTTTAGAGTACAAGTTTTAAAAACCATGCTACACCCCTCGTCTGTCTAGTATACCTGGTGTGTGTGTGTGTGTGTGTGTGTGTGTGTGTGTGTGTGTGTGTGTGTGTGTGTGTGTGTGTGTGTGTGTGTGTGTGTCTGTGTGTGTGTGTGTGTATGTATGTATGTATGTATACTGGCACCCTGTTCAGAATTAATGACTCTGCCTTCACCACATGAGTTGGCTTCCCTGCAGTCCTCATGTAGGTTAGGCAGGTAGACAAAGAATGAATGTATAAATGAATGAATGAAGAGAAGATCCTATCAATTCATATAGGTATTGTTTTATTCCTAAAAGCTTAATGCTGTAGCCTGTGGATGATGATGCTGTTTTCATATCAGTGCTATCTGATTTGTCCTCATTTTTGATTAATGAAAAGCTGCCATTTCACTTCAAGGAAAAGAAAACTTAGTAACAGTGAGACAGCTGAAAAGAAGGAAATGGCCAATTATTGTATCAGTGCAAAGTATCTTCCCCTTCGGTTGTAAGCAACACCATTTGAAATGGCATGAGTAGTAGTTATAGTAGTAGTACTGTTAGCAGTTTGGGTACCAAAATGTATCTGAGTCAGTAGGAATAACGTGAATTTTAAATAGTAATGTGTTCATAAGTACTTACTTGACTGAATATGGTTAGGGATGTAAGTTGCTTCACAGGGAGCATCTTTAAAAGCTTAGTCATATATCTCAGAATTCCTCAGCTCTTGTATTTTAAGTACAAATAACCCAGAGATGGGAAGAACATTTCTATGTTGCCCTTTTTCAGGAGGGACATCATTTCAACTCACCCTCTGTCCCATCCCTGCACATATCCAGTTTTATCTGCTTCCCCTTCCCCACTTTTCACAACACTGACAAAATCCAATTCTAGCAGGGCTCTATGTGCGTACATTACATTCCTAACCAGGCATTAGAAAACATCCACCTCTCCGTTGTAATAACTAGCATGCATGTAGCAAGTAATAACTACCCAGTGAAATAAGTGCAGTCATTCTAGCTATGTACCAGAGTCCTTAAAAGAAAATATACATGGATGGTACAAAAGACAGCATTTAGCTTATAAACTGGACTGTGCTAAAAGAAGTCTGTTCAATTTGAAATGCTGAACTTGGAGTCATTCACTGTGCAGTCAGGGTCTAACAACTAATATCTTATAGTCAGTCTAATGCTATTTAAGTATCTAAAGCTGGACAGAATGCTACTTTATATGCTACCAAATGTGCAATTAAGTTTATTTGCAATCACCTTACTTTTAAAGATATGCAGGTTTAAACTACTAAATACCAGTGGTCTCATAAATACTCTGGATTGGTTATTGCTGCAAGCAATTGATAAGCAGTACAATATACGTTTCTTCTACTTAGGAAACTACTGTGTTGTCTAAAGACTGCTTTTGTTTTAACATGCAAGCATCACTGTTACTGAGGGTTTAAGTTATCTTAAACCTGCATGTTTGTGTTTACTCTCTAATTGCTAATTTCTTCTTACTCCATTGCAACTGATATCCACATTCTTACACTTACACTGGGTTGGATTTGCTAGCATATGCCATTGAAGTTTCATTTATTTATTTGTTGACATTTGCTTACCAGGAAAGTCCACTGGGCCACACTGAGCCCATTTTCAGTGGAGGTCCGGGGAGAAAAGCACCAAGACATAAACTTACAAAATAAAGTACTGGAATACAGTAGTTGCAGCAAGGCATTATGAAAGAACAATGAGCTCCAAGACAGGAGATTAAAATACAACATTAATAGTATAGTATTTGCAATGAGACAATACAAAAACAGATAATTAATACAATGATCGCAATGAAGTACATCATAATAGGCAAAATGCAGCAAAATAATGGGAACATTTTGAAAGAGCAGGTTCTTAGATACATAGTAGAGTGTCACCGTGGTAGAGTCTGAAATGACAGGTTCTAAGACAAATTGATTTAAATGAGAATATAATACAAATCATTATTTTAGAGTAACAAAGATCCAGTGGAAATTCAGGTAGAGGAGGTTGATGAGAAGAGTTAGGAGATAAAAGAAGGAATTAGTGTAGGTGATTATAGTCAGTAGAAGTATGGAGAGAAAAAGTCAGGCAAGTTCTAGTGAAGGTATAGAACATGAGATGGAGATTAAGCTACATCAGGAGAAGCTATAGCATAGAGAGAAAGTAAGGTTCAATAGGGAAGTGGGGATAGAGATGCTACTAGGAATGAATAGGGCTATATTTTTTTATGGTGGGCAGCTTTATCATTCAAGCATTCAGTCTAATACTGGCATATTTTTTGCCCATCATAACATACTGATGATGAAACCACCAAGCGCTGGCAGCTCCTTTTATTTGTTCATGCAGTGCAAGGCAGGTCATTTACAGATTCATTGCAATGAAACTGAAACTGCACTGTAAAAATCTATTTCATAGTATAGTGTTGTACTTTTACCTGAACAGGGTCCCTTACTTGTATCTTTGTAGTGGTATTTTCTGGTGGACTACAAAATGAGACATTCTTACACAGGGTCTCCCATTAAAGCTGTAACATAGCTATTAAGGGCAAGTATTGAATGACTGATTTAAGAAACATCATGCCACAGTTAATCCGGCATCTTTGGGTCATCCCATTTTGACTACATGCTTTTGGGTCATCCCATTTTAAGACTACATGCTTTTGTAAGGAAAATTCTAAGAAGGGCCAAGATGTATTATGCTTTTCCTAAAGCCAATGAGGCCATGTACTACATTTTAGATCAGCAACAAAATCCTGTGGCGGAAGACAACAGCAGTAATCCAAACAGCTTCAGACAGCAGCAGTAATCCAAACAGCTTCAGTAAAATCCAAAATTGTTTATTGTGCAAGTGCTTTCGTAATGTTACACATTACTTCATCAGACAAACATAACATCCCCAACTTCAGTTTAAATTACTAAGTATTCAATGCAATTTACCAATCCCAACTCAGTAAATTCCCTCCAAAACTTCCAATTAATCACAGACCAACTGCAAACTAATACTTATTGCAAATCCCCCCCTTTACTTTTTCATCTAACATTCCTGTAACAAACAACTTCATACAATAAATAGCAAATACATACATTAAAAATATACATAAAAAAACATATCAAATTAATACTATTTTTTAATTTGCTAGCTCTTAAAACGGGTTTTAAAGGGACACAATCATACCTCTCAACCTGGAAACATGAAAAATCTGGACAAGGCCCATGAAAAATAGGTACAAATCTGTACACTGATTATCATATTTGCATACACAATTACATAACCCCACCCACTCAAATGGAATTGTGGGAAACCAATGTTCAAACCTAAACTGAAGAACAGACAACCAAAATATGGCACCAGAGTCCCCATGCAGCCATTCCAATGTCCCATTGCCTGGCTGTTTCACCCCATTTACCATAAACACTAATGTGTGCATACTGCTTTACTTCTGCAATGATTATTTGGATTTTATTTTTACATTTTAGAGCAAAATGCACAAACACTAATATGGCCTACTGATCAGTGGTGTATCTTGAGTTTGTGGCTTTGTGCCGCCTGGGGCTGTGTGAGTTTGCTGCTTCCCCCCCCTCTCAAAATCATTGTCAAATGGGACCCCCCTACACAAGTCTCCCTCTGCAGCCATTCCAATATCCCATTATTTGGCTGTTTTGTACCATTTACCATAAACACTGTAATGTGCGCGTACTGATTTACTTCTACGATGATTATTTGGATTTCATTTAAAACTTTTATTTTACATTTTATAGCACAAACACTAATAGACATTTTATAGCACTAACACTAAAATACATCTGCTAAATAAAGAAATACGGTCTCAGAATGAAAATAGACTTAGCATTAAAACTTCTGTGCCCTTGAAACTCACATTCATTAAAACAGTATTGAAACCCACATTCAAAGAAAATGCATCTGGCCAGTGGCAGCTAAAGTTTACCTTTGGGCTGTTTTCAAATAATAGACCCCCTTGCACATGAAACATACATGCATTCTTTGATTCACCTTCCTGATTGTATTAAATTACATTCCTTGTATAATACAGCACACTTGTTACAGCGTGTTTTAAATTTATTGTTTTAAACATTTTTCCAGTAAGCAATGAAACAAAATGCATGAACCAATAATAACAAAACTGCCCAATTCATAACATTTCCATCATAAAAGTCTACTCAAACTTCTACAGTCCTCCAGTATCAGTAAATATGCACAATCTCTGCAGAAGTAAAAATCATAAGATATATAACTAAAGAGATTGCTGCTAGCAAACAACGTAAGATTTCATTGTTTCATCTACAAATAAAGTGCCTATGCTACATTAAAAAATGATAAGCTAGTAATATTACAATAGGGAATGGATGGCAAACTGATAACAGGTTCATAGTTACTAAGTATCTCCACCAATGAGGACATTCTCAGGACTGCAACATTCACCCCTTTTAAATGTACAACACACTAAAGTATCAACAACGTGTTGACATACTGTGAGAGTAGAACCCACAGCCTTCTGCATCAAAAGCAAGTATTGTACCTGTCATGCTACTAACAACACAAACAGAGCTCGCATAAGTAGCAGTAAACTTCTCTCACCCTGAAGAATTATGCAGCACAAGAAATCTGGAAAAAGCCAAAATTTATTGGGGGGGGGACAAAAGCCCAAAACCAAGAACATATTTTAAACATTGCCTGTATAATCTTAGAAAAGTTGCTGGAATAAAATGTTTTGTGTTAGCATGTGTTTCCTGAAAGATAGGAAGACTGAAAAGAGAAACTTAAATGGCTATCATTATGCAGTAAATCCAGTTCTCACTGATTTGCCTGAAAGCCACAAATTTTATGAGAAACAAAGTACACAGACCAAAAGTATGCACCGAACATTCCAGAGACACACACACTCCTCTCCCCCTCCAGCCTGCCACTGCTGTAAAGTAATCATGTTCTCGCAGCTGTTAAGTAAATAAAAGAAGCTGAACACGCTGCTGTTCAGTAAAAGTAATCACACTCTTGTGCAGTTCTCACATTCTCCTGCTTGCAGCTGCTGTAAAGTAATCACGTTCTCTGCAGCTGTTAAGTAGTAAGTAAATAAAAGAAGCTGGACATACTGCTTTTCAAGTAATCACACTCTCCTGCAGTTAACAGTAAAAAAGCACACACATGTATGTTCTTTTCTCCTGTCTGCAGCTCCTGTAATCACATTTTCTGCTAAGTAAGTAAATAAAAGAAACTGCTGTGTTCCGCTAAACATTAAAGCACACATAGGAAATAAAAGACGCTGCTGTAAAGCACATATATGCATGTTTCTTTCCTCCATTGATATTAAATAAAAGATCACATTTAAGCTAAGTTTGCACTCTGCAGTTGTTAAGCAAGTGAATAAATAAACTACGTGATGCACTTCAGAGCCGCTAAGTAAAAATAATCACATTTAAGCTGCATACATGTAGCCGTTAAGTAAGTAAATAAAATACGCACACATATGTGATGCGCTTCAGAGCATCTACTAGCATCAGTGGAAGTTACTAAACCAGTTTAAGGTTATGAACTCAGTCTCAGCTCTCATACCTGTATCCCCAATCCGAGACAAGTAGGGCCAAAATAAAAGAATGTGAATTAACACGCACGTAACATGCTGTTAAATAAAATCTACTATTCTAATCATAATTAAGCATGTTCCATAGAGTTTTCTCTTCAAAATCGCCAGTTTTAGTAAGAGTCAAGACTCAAGAGGGAGAGGGACAGAGCAAAATTTTTAGACAAAATCTGGGACAACTGACAGATGAGAAATGTAATCGTATAAAAAGACCAGCATTGTTCTGAATGTAAGCTGTGACAATATAAATGAAACTGACAGCACATGTCATGCTAGTACAAATACATAGTTGAGTAAGCAGTCTGCACTTCCAATAAGATCAACATATCATGCCTTACATTACAGCTAAACTATACATATCATGCCTTACATTACAGCTAAACTATAAACAAGTTATGTTCATACAATTTCACTGTGGGAGTCAGCTAAAACTGTAAAAGTGAAGTCTTTACATATTCAGCGGACTTGGACTTCAGGCCAGTAAACACAGAGAAAATCAAAACCAGACCTAAAAGACACAAACAACTTTAAAAGCTCATTCTGCAAGTTTTGTGAAACTATAAGCAGTAACCATATCTTTAAATAATTTACAGTATTATAAAGGGAAAGGGGTTGCAAGAAACCATACTGTATTTTGTACGTTTAGCAGCCTTATCCGCAGCAACATATAAATGACCAAATATACAACGAAAGTGAAGAGACTGAACCATATTTAAACTATGCAACTCATCACTTCAGTTTACTAGTAGTAAGTTACATATGCAGGCTGCAGCTAAACTACCCAACTCAGTCAGCAAGTAAATAAATGAAATTAGCTGCTGTTTAAGCACACACACAAATAAATAAATAGAAGAAGGCAAAGCTGTAAGCAGCACACATGTATGTTTCTTACGCCGTTAAGTAAAGTAATCAAGGAAGCTAAATTATACCACTCAGCATCAAGTAAATAAATTAAATAGGCTGCTGTTTAAGCACACATACAGGATATAAATAAATGGAAGAAGCAGTAAGCACTAAGCATACATGTATGTTTCTCCCGCCGTTAAAGTATAAAATAAGCTGGCAGTTTATTTACCTAGAGGAGGAGCCCGAGATGATGAAGAAACATGTGCTGTGCAGAAGCTGCCATCACGCATGCCCAGCACGTGCTGATGTCAGGAGTTTAAAAAAAAAAAAAGGAAATTTGGAAATTAAAGGAGCCATGCAGGAATTCGTGGCACCCCAATATTTTGCCCTCAAAACCGATATTTACCGAGGAATTCAGTATGGTTGAGAGGTATGGACACAATCGTTCAAACCAGACCCCTGACGTGCCCCTAATCTCAGGATCCACTGAAGCTCAGCATTTTCATTGTCATTTACTATATCTCCCAATCTCTTACTCTCCAACTGTACATGCAACACCTGAAAAAAAAAAGTATGTGACCCCCCCTCTGTTAGTGTGTGTTTCGCTATTGTACTGTAATCCTGCCCCTTCTTATAACAATATATGTGGTTCCTGATCCTTTCCCTAAGGCATCTGTTGGTTTTACTTATGCAAAACTTAAAACAGCAGACACAATGTGCAACATACACAATATTCTGTGTATTACAATAAGCTCCCATCCTCAAGTGCCATATATGTCCACTCCCTGGGTGCCTAAAGAATCTGGACTCATCAACATGTGTGCAATATAAACATGCTCCACATTTTCTGGTCCCAGCTTCTAATGGACCTATATTATCACAAGAACTAGAGTAGCAGAGTTGCTGTTTAAGATTCTTTCTATTCTTGAAACTATACCTGGGTTTATTGCCCACTAACTCACCTGTCCTCTCATCCACAGTTAAGATGTGCCAATTCCTACTTTTTTCTTAATTCCGTCTACCCCCTTGGTAAAAGTTAATACCACTGGAACTGTTTCTTCATTAAGACAAACCCCTCTTCTGACTCTATTAAGGTCTGAAATGTAAAGGGCACCACGACCTCTCCTTTCATTCATTACTTTTCCATGCATTTTTCCTACATCTTGTCGCTTGTATCCCTGTTCAACAAAAGCTTCCTCCAAAAAATTCAGTTCTTTCATAAAGTCAATATTTTCACAAGACGACCTAGAAGCTCTCAAGGCTTGACCTTCCACTATGTGATTAAATATGTGTGTGTGTGTGGGGGGGGGTACATACTTGTTCTAAACAAGAAGGATGGGCGATAACACTTTTTCCTATGTAATTTCATAGAAATACCTCCTTCAACCTTTATAACTGTCACATCCCAAAAAATCAATAGATTGTAATAACTTATTCAACATGAACTTTAAAAATTGGTTACTGGTATTCAAAGCATCAACAAATTCCATTAACTCAACTTCACTCCCTCTCCATCCAATAAAAAGGTCATCAGCAAAACGTCGGTAAAACCGAACTGGAGAGTTACCCCCTTCCTGTATCCATTGTTGTTCCCATTGCATCATCACGAAATTTGCATAGGAATTGGCACAACTCATACCCATTGCTGCACCCGCTGTTTGCCAATAACACACTCCATTAAATAAGAACACATTATGCTCAAGCACTATTTCTAAGAGCATGCAAATAAAATATATTTCCTGTATCCTGTGCTTTCCCTCTCTCACTCAACAGCCTCTAGTCATAGCAATTCCCTCCTGATTTGTAATGCATGTGAACAATGAAGTCACATCCAAGGTGACTAAAACTTCAAACACCTCCCCCTGTGGACCCATAGTAGCTTTATATAGGTCTTTCAAAAATGTTCTGTATCTTTCAGTACTATGGGGTTTGTATCCAAAATCTTTCTAAATGTATGGAGATGGGCTCAGTGAGCCATCCAGCCCCTGCTACAGTAGGTCTAAATTTAGGCTTGGTTGGGTGTTTATGTATCTTGGGAAGCCCGTGCATCTGGGGAACAAGAGGTCTGTCCACTTTAAAGTACTCTGGCAAATCTTGACTCAAAATGCCTAAACAATAACTTTCATACAGAGTATTATTGATACGTTGCTGCATGGTATACACAACATTCAGAGATACAACTTCATAAACATTCCTGTCAGAAAACACTTTTTCCATTTCACTCCAGTAGTACTCTGCATCCATAATTACCACTGGTCTGCCCTTGTCAGAAGGGCGAATTACTATATTCTTATTCCCTCGTAAACTTTCATGAACTGCCCATTCATCAGCAGTTAAATGATTACATTTTGTACTATTACTGCAATCAAAGTTATCTCTCACAAGCTTGGATAAAAATATCTATGTTAGGTGGAAAAATGGGTACAAAACAACTAGGTTTTCGACAAACATTATTATGTACAATGCTGTTGTCAAGCATTCGTTTCAATGTGACATTCCTTGCAAACAAACTTAACTGTGTTAGCAGTTCATCAACATCAACTTCGCCAGAAGGTATAAAAGTCAGACCTTTTAAGAGTAAGGATGTTTTTGCATCCGTAAGACGATACCTAGAAATATTCCAAACTAGTCCTGCCCTTCAATAACCCACATTTTCTTGAGTGTCCTCACTTGGAACAAAGTCACTGGTTCCTTTCTCTTCTGACCTTGTTGCATTCCTCGGTCAAAGGACTTCTTCCTGTGGTTCCGAAATGGTAGTGGAAAAGTTGAAAAGATCTGCTCTTTCATTGCGGGTATATTTTTTTGTTTCACCACCGTTGTGTTCTCCAAAGCTTGAGAGGTGGCCCCTGCTGCAACTGCAGGAGGTAGCTCCACCAATGGAGTGGAGCATACTGATGGAGGATGCACCGGTGACATCACCTGTCAGGTTTGTAGAGTTTCCCCTTGTATGCCATTGGTCATCTCAATCGTATCTTCTTGTTGATTAGTGCTCTTGCTCTCAGTTGGGCATTGATTGGTTCTTACTTCATTGGAACCCATACGGCTTTCTAGCCATGTAATGATGTGCTGATTTGAAAAATCGTGCAAGTCTCTGGCCAATTTCCTTCTTTTTTTCTGCAGCAGCCTTTGTTCATAGCATGACACTTTCTCTATAAGGTCATTAAAATAGACATATGCTTGGTCGTCTCCTACAATGTCCGCATATTCATTTTGCTGTTCAGCAGGTGGAGCTACCTCCTGCAGTTGAAGCAGGGACAACCTCTCAAGCGACTGTGGTGAGACGAAAAATTATACCTGCAAGAGCAGATCTTTTCAACTTTTCCCCTACCAATTTTGGAGTATCACATGTATATAATATGAGCTGTTGAGAGATGGAGGTGACAAATATCTTGGCATTGATCTCTCTGCAAATGAATGAAGTGGAGAGGAAATCAAAATTACAGGATATCACTGGAGGGGAATAGAGATCTCTTAAGTTGTAAGCGGATGTTAAGCAACAGTGGGGTGGAATGGAGGCAGAAAGTACAGAAAGTGAGGATAAGTGATGGAAACCAATCAAGGGATGACATAATGAAAAATGTGGAAAGATGTGTAAATAGGAAATGCAATTCCATGGCAGAAAGGTGGCTAGCAAACCATTGTACCTCACAGATGAAACCAACCAGTGTAAAGTTACTTGAGAAAAACAGAAGGATATGATTGCTTTACCAGATGCATGGAGAACCTATGTCAGGTACTGAAAAAGTTGATAGCATGGGTTAATTACTCGTAGTTGACTTCCAGTGCAAACAAACTCGAGAAACACAACATGGCTTTAGGCCCCAGGACAGCACTACTGCATTTTACTAATATAATAAACCAACATAGAAACAATGCTCTGCTTGTGTCCACCATGTTCTTAGACTTGTCAAAGGTATTTTATACTGTCTCACATCAGCAACTTGCTCATTCAGCTCTCCTCAGGAGGCATTTCACAATGCTCCTTGTCATGGTTACTTAGTTACTTATCTGGAAGGCAACAAGCCATTAAATGGCAACAAATCTACTCATCCTTTCAACCATTTATTACAGGTGTCCCTCAGGGCTTTATCCTCGGTCCTCTCCTATATAATATATTTATTAATGACCTCCACACCTTCACTTACCATGCTAGTTTAGTTCATTATGCAGTTGTCTCAACATCAATATGTGCAGCCTCAACAGTAAATAAGCTCCAAGACATTACCCAAAAATCTTTCTTCTCTGTAGAAACCATGCTCAAAGAGTCAAACCTCCTACTCAGCCCTAAGAAAACTAATTTGTTCTACCTCAAAAAGCTGCCAAAATCAAAACAGTTTTTTACCATAAAGTCAGCAAGTAATACTGTCATTGAAACTGTAACTCACATTAAACTTCTAGGCATTATAATAGATGGGAATCTCAAATATGACAAGCATATACTGCACACCAGAAACCAGGCTTCCTTTATAAGATTAAGGGATGCCTTACAGAAAAAGTCTAGCCACCACCTTCTTATTCCCATCTCTCTTATACTCCACTCCACTCCTATCCTATCAAACTTAAATGATACTCAAAGAAACGTGCCTCCTGCTGCAATAAAATGCTAAATTTGCCACCAGTCTCCCTTATAGGACCCGTCATTGTCATAGCTTACAGTAATTAAACTGGATAACTACCTAAAATGTTTAAAGCTAACTACAGCACACAAAAACTAATTCATCATCCAGAAGAATGCACTGCACTACATAACTTATTACTAACCTACTATTAAGCAACAGACCTCCATTCTAGTAACAAATTCTTAGTACTTACAAATAAGTCAAATAACATTGTAGGAGACTCACTATAATCTCAGTGCTTTGCTAAACTCTGAAATTTTATCCTCACACAAGTAAAACTCTCTGACAAACTCAGTATTTTTAAACCAGTGCATAAACGACATCTTAAGCAATCCTGGTCCTGCACATGCTCATCACAAGGTTGAGACTTTATGTTCACCATATGATACTCTACAAATACTCTCAACATCCCACTGAAATGACAAAATAAAATTTAAACATAACTGCTGCCTGTGCAAACCACTAAGTTGCATGTGAGCTTTCTCTTTAGTAACTTCCACCTCTGTGAAATCTTAGAATCTATAAATGTAACTACTGTTTGTGTATAAATAGAAATAGAAATGTGAATACTCTTGTGTTTAACTGGAACTCTCTTGTGTTTAACTGGAACTTAGTATAATGCAATGTAAGTAAATGGAGCATTTCTCCCTATTAGTAATCTAATAAATCTCCATGGCTACCAGCAGCTAGTCCAAATTCCAACTAGGTGTGATAAAAAATCTAAAAGGCAATCAATCCATCCTTGACTGGGTCCTAACTAGCAACCCCACATTGTACCCTCACACAGGCAGTCTCCCAGACACCTTAAGTGACCACAACATAATATACTTTATACGTAGTAGAACAAGCATATGCAAAGCCACTAACTATATATCCACTAGAAACACAAAAAAATTCTCTCCTGAGGTCCTCAATACTTTACTGTGTAACTGTGACTGGACCCCCCTAAAAACCCTCCCACTTGACCAGGCTGTAGCATATTTCAACAAAACATTTCTACAACACCTAGACACTGTCGCTCCATTGCGCAAACTCAAGGTTAGAACCTCTACAAACCCCTGGCTCAGTAAAGAAACCAAACAAATCCTCAAGTCCAGAGACACTGCCTGGCGTTACTATAAAAAACAAAGAAACACAAAGCCTAACTAAGTACCAAGAACTGCAACCGTGCAAAAAATGCATTAGGCTGGACAAAAATCCTACTACACAACATTACAAACTAAATACCAACACAATCCGCAAAAATTTTGGCAAAATGTAAACCAGCTACTAAAATCCACCCAAAAGGCTACCCCCAAACCAACCACCCCTGACACTAAAATTCCCATCGAAACACAATTCAACTCCCACTTTGTGAACTCAATTCTATCCTTAGTATCACAGGACAGTTCCTTCCTCACTATCCCCCCCAACACAAATAACTCTAATACAAGCTTTACCCTCAAAACAGTTTCCACCACTTCAATCAAAAGCATGCTCTCCAAGCTAAAAACCTCATCAACAGCAGCCGACCTACTCCCCAGCTATTTCTTGAAACTTACAGCAGATGCTATTGCTATCCCAGTCTCCACTCTCATAAACAGATCAATTGTTGAAAACTATGTGCCCAAACTCTGGAAAATATCCTATGTTACACCCATACATAAAGGCGGGACCTCCACTGAACTTAATAACTACAGACCCATTGCTTTACTCTCCCCCCTGGCCAAAATCCTAGAAAAATGCATCTATACCCAGATGCTAAACTATCTCCTAGACTGCAACATCCTGTCACCTACTCAGCATGGTTTCAGACCTGCCCATAGTACCACTACAGCTCTCCTCTGCTTCACAGACACAGTAAGCCGTCTCAAAAATGAAGGCCTGCAAGTGTCAACTCTTTTTTTGGATATGTCCAAAGCATTTGACACAGTCTCACACCACATCCTGCTAAACAAACTAAACCAATATCATCTATCTAATTCCACTCTTACCTGGTTCCAAAGCTACTTAACTGACAGGTACCAAGCTGTGAAATGGGAAAATTCTCTCTCTCCTCAGCTGCCTATAACTATAGGAGTCCCACAGGGTTCTATCTTAGGACCACTAGTATTCACAGTCTTCACAAATGACCTCCACACCGCATGCATCTATAATTCAGTATGCAGATGACACTACCTTAATCTGTGCTGCACAAAACATTCCCACCCTCCTGCAAACAACTCAACTAGCATTCTCTGACGTTGAAAATTACCTTACCAAAGCCCAACTTATCCTCAATCCAAAGAAAACTCAGCTTATGATTATAACCAGTTCTAACAAAAACACTAACAGTCAATTCACTATCTACTCCACAAATGCTACTCCAATTGCTCCAGTGCCACAGGCTAAGCTATTGGGAATAACCATAGACTCCCACCTAAAATTTGATAGTCATCTGAACTTAACTATTAAAAAAGTACATGCCAAACTGGGGTCACTCTACCGTATCAAACCATTTCTTACCAACAACACAAGATCAGCCATTGCTCGCTCCCAACTTCTATCCACCCTACTCTATGCATCTCCCATCCTGACTAATCTCAGCAAAACTGAACTAAGCAAAATGGAAGCTTGCTATAACAGAATTGCCCGTTTTGCTGCAAATTGCTCATATAGAACTCATCATTGTACTGCTTTGAGACAGCTCCACTGGCTTGAACTGCCCAACCTCCTAACCTACAATCAGCTCTGCCTCTGTCATTCTATCTATTACCTCCCCAATAAGTGTCCTGCCCTCAAAAACCTAGTACAACATCACTCAGCCAAAAGGCCTCTTAGATCATCAAGCAAACTACTACTACAAGTCACCAACAGCTACAATAGCTTTGGAGATGCACTATATAGTAGTTCGGTGGCTAAAAAATGGAACTCTGTCCCTACTAGCATTCAAAACACATCATCCAAAGCCTCCTTTAAAGACCTCATCAGGCAACATCTCAAGCAAAGTTGGCAGTGCCATGATTGCTCCCCAGGCTAGTGAAAGCGGATAACATATGCATACTAAATCTAGAGCAATTTATAATAGTTTTCAATCTTACTCACAAACACTGGCTAATCTACAATGTATGTACTGTACCTGTGTACTATGTATGTATTCTACCTACATTCCAAAGTTCAGCTGTACACCACAAATCTATTACTTACCTTTATTTTTAAAATTGATATCTTTTTTGATTGTTCTCTCCACTGTAACTGTTTGTGCCGCATGCCACTGTAAAAACATGTCTCTTGTAATTTGTGTGTATACTGATTATGTCTAAATAACTAAATGTGTCTGTAATTTTTCTTTGTGGAGCTTTTCTCCCCGGGCCTCTGCTGAAAAAGGGCCTTTTCGGCTCAGTCAGACACCCCCGGTTAACAAATGTAAAATAAAAATAAAAAAAAAAAAAATAAAATATTACCCAGTCGGACATTCCCAGTAAACAAAGACAAATAATAAATAAATAAACTTTGGGAGTAATAACCTACCTTAAAAAAAAAACAGAAAAGGAGAGTGCTGTGAGGATTTAATTGCCCAATGGATGAATCTTGTTAAACAGAGTGCAAGGACAGTAGCTTTCAGAAGCATTGTAACAGGAGCAGTAATGAGGAGCGTGGAAGTCATTCTGCCATTGTAAGTAGTGCTGACATACATCTCAACCTTTAAGTGCAAGAAATCTGGACAAAGCCAAAAATGATGAGGGAACAAAGGCCCAAAATCAGGCAAATTTTTAAATACTGCTCTTATAAAGTTAAAAAGTTGCTATGATAATAGGTTTTGCATTAGCATGCATTTACTGAAGTATATGTAGTCTGGAACTGAAATGTATGTAATTATTTAATGATTTCAATCGTCAGTGATTTGACAGAAAACCATAAATTTTATGGTTTTCTGGACTGAAATATGAGGGAGAGACTTGGGCATTCTGCAAAAATCTAGACAGTTGAGTTATGAGTGATGGTGAATCAAAACTGAAGTGGTACATTGAAGAGGTAGCATGGTTCCTTTGCTGACCATGGGCATAGCTGGTGCGACCATCCTGGCCATAGGCACCATCCAGAGAACTACAGGGAACACAACAGTCATATCTCAGTTATCTGTCAGTCACATCATACACAGATACAGATACATTGAAAGAGTGAGAGAAGAAAGAGAATGCAGAACAAAATGACTGAAATTATCAAAAGTCTAAAGGAGACTCATGGAAGCTTAAAAGAAAGGAAACAAAAGAATGATATGAAAGAGGTGTGCAGGATAGTTGTCACTGTGAATGGGGTAGATCTCAGGAGGAAGGAATTGGTGAAAAGGCTGAGGGGTTATGGATGGCAGATAGAAGGATCTTGATTGAGAATAGACATGAAGTAGTACTCTTTTGCTGAGAGAGGCAGAGAAACCTCAAAAACAGTAAAACAGAAGTTGGAGATGTGAAAGCAGTGCAACATTTAAGGGGTCTTTTTAATTGTGAAAGAAAGTTAGGGATTGTTGATTGTGAAAGTAAGCTAGGGATTGCTTAAGTGACGGGTAGCTGTTTAGTGGCTGTAGATCCAGTGAGCCTTAATGTCTTCTTTTGTCAGTATTTTGACATCCTTTTGATTCATCTTTCGTTAAATGCCTTTTTCTTATTGTGTGATCTTCATTTTATTGACCATGGCTCTAGAGAAATTACTAAGTGCTGCAAATCTGCCATTTGCCCATCTTTCTTTAGCACCTTTGACTCTCCTAGATAGACTGGATGGTCCGTATTATCCTGTCAGTAGCAACCTTGGCCTTTAATTCATACCTCTGAACCGGCTGATTTAAAAGAAGAATGTAGTCTAAGTTATATTTTGTCAAATAAGAAGAAAGAAGGAGCAAGAGGTCTGGCATTCTTCAGTGGGATTTGTCATTCAGGACTAATTTCAAGAAATAGATTTGCATCTAGAAACCAGCTATCATGATGCCATTATACTGTACATGGAGATATAATGAGGGATATGAGCACCCCTAACTCTGGTGCTTATACCAATACAGCTACTTGAGGGAAGCTAGACAAATTAACTTTAAGCAAGGTAGTACATATTACGCCTCAGTAACACTGTATGGTTTCCTATCCTGAAACACAGCAGTCATCACAGATGATTACAGAACCTTATGTAAGCAATCAAGCACATAGACTTGACATTTATGACAGGAGTATTGATGGTTATTCTTCATATTCTTTGAGTCATAAATAGTAAAGTATATAAGATAAGACATTTAAACTCCATCTTAGGAACTGCAATTATTTTGAGCTTCTCTTGGACTGTGCTAGTAAAGTATTCTTTAAATTTGTCTTTATTTTGCTGTATTGGCTTCCTTAGGCTTTTCTGCATGGCATATTCTGACTTAGCAAGTGGCTAGTTGTTTTGATTGTACATGTTGATCAATAATGAGTAAAGACACAGCATCACATAATATACAGTCCCTGTACATTTTTGGCTTCAGCAGAGTATATGATCTGATGATGTCATTTTCATTCATTCTTCAAGAGTTGGGTTCAGATCCATTCCTTGGATACGATTCGGCCGCTTCTTCCAAATCATAGAACACTTGAACTCTCGAGCTCCCCCCTTTACCCTTAGTGCCTCAGCCACCTAACATACCTCAGATCTCATTTGCCACCATAGTGTTCAGAAGTAGACTGTGGACTCTCGAGCTTTAGGTATACCTGCCTTGCTGGTCAGTAAGTTTAACTTTTACAAATTTTTTCAAATTTCTCTATATTATCTATAGTACTACCTTCTCCTCCCTTTAGCTCTGTCTATATATATTTTTTCCTTCTCCATTTAATACTCTAAATACCATTGTTGGTAGTCTTATCCATTCCGGCTTATAGTACTTTGCAATACTCCTTAAATTACTATTGTTGGTATTTCTTTCTCTCTCTCTCCTTTTTCTTAAAAAAAATGTTTCCTTATTCTCCCTTTAATTCCACTTCCAACATGTCTGATAAACCATCTGGCTGTAAGAAATGTGTGGCGTGTGGCCATAAAATCCCTAATTTAGACACCCACACCAAATGTGTATATTGTCTAGGCCCTAAGCATCAAGAGTGATATTTGTAAGGGATTCAGCTCCCATGCTCTGATTGATATAACAAGCTCATTCTTAGGGGTTTACTTCCCTCCAAACATTCTTCTCTGGCTACTGGGGCTCAAATCCTTAAAATACAAGAAAAAAATGGCAACTCCTTGGCCAAAAAATCTTGTAAGAGTTCCCCAGATCTTCCTTCTGCTTGAACTTCTTCAGTTCTATCTTCACAGCCTCTTACTAAACTTGCTTGAAAATCAGATCAGATCATGTTGGATCCGAAGTTATGATCCAAAGGATTTCCCCCCAGATCAATTCTACACCTTTGATCTCTGAGCTGGTCACTTCTGGGCTCCATTCATCCTTTCCTGAATAGTCTCTAAGATGTCACTCAAATCCTTAGTCAACTAATTCCTCTCTTCGGTCTTCCAGAAGCCTATCCAAAGCAGATGTGGATAGGATGATGAGGAAGTTTCTCAAGATGCAAATTCAAATGGGAATCCTTTTAGCTGTGACCCCATTGGGTCCGGAGACCCACCATAGATCCACACCTCCAATCTTAGCTCCTTCTCCAATCCATGCTTCTGTTTTGGAGCCATCGGATCTGAAAGCCTTGGAGTCATTATCCCTGGAGCTGAAGATATTGGCTTCTTAAACTCTGATAGTTTCTCTGAGCTGTACAGCCCCAGCTACCTTGGAGCTGGATGAATCTCGGAGCTGAAGTATCGGCACCGGATCAAGGGTGTTGGATTCAACTCTAAAGTTGCTGGAGCTGTCCATCTCCTCACCTCAGAGAGTTGGTGGTATATAGCTTGGCTCCAACTCCCCCTTCAGGTGATTTGCCTGCAGATCAGCTGGAGCCGACTATCCACAAGCCTGCCTTGTCCAGATCCCTTGGCTTCGGCTTCTCCTAGACACTCTTCTTTTGAGGTAGTAGAGAGAGCGTTTTTTATACCTAGAGTTCAAACAAGTCATTCCTCATTGGATCCGACTTCTCAGTCTAATTCAGATTTGCATCCAGAGCCTCATTTATCCATTCCACAGGGACAGCCAGCCCATAAATGTCTCCAGGCTACCCAGAAGGGTATTGTAATCTCTTCTGATACCTCACAGAAACATCGCATTGAGGAGATCCCTCAGATGTGAATGTGCAAAAGGAGGCACTTAGATTCTCCACAAGAGTGAGTCACTGAAGATACTGATTTTGATGATGGGAAGGGTCCTCAGATCACCACCTAAAGATGTCTCCTTTGGAAACATCTTAGAACTCCTCAAATAAAGCGTGTTTGATCCCCTGATAACTCTTTCCAAGAGGAGTCAGTGTTTCCGGAGGCCTTTGGGTCTGGCCAGTCTACCTCCTAGGTGACTCCACTTACCAATGAGCTTATAGATTTTGTCTCTTAATGGGCATGGAAGGAACCAAACACAGCTGAACCTATTCTTAAGAGACCAGACAGGATCATGACACACCTAAAGATAGACCACACTGGATTAAAGGAGTACTTGTAGATGCCATGGTTGTAGCGGTGGCCACCACAAAGGAACTGGCAGAGCAGAGTTCCTCTGTCCACCCCTGTAACAGGGAATTTAGAGTGCTGGATAGATTTGGGAAGCATATCTATGCTTCAGTGACCTTCACTCTTAGGGTGCTGAGTTATTTGGCACATTTAACAAGGCTTTAGAGAGATTTGATCAAGGAGCTTTCCAAATCACTCTCTGGGACTATATCCTCTGAGGAAGGAAGTACCATTTGCTTGTAGTTGGCAACCCTTTGACCTATTTCTAATTCATCCATGAGGCTTGCCTCTCATGCTGCTGAAGGTACCTCATGGGCAGAGGGTTCAGGCATTTCCATTAGGAGACATGCCTGGATGTGCTTATGTGATTTTGCGAAACCCTTTAAATCTTCTTTCATCAATGCTCCCTTTGACAGAATGCCATTGTTTGGCTCCAAAGTGAAGGACACACACTGTAAGTGCAAACAGGAAGGGAAAACCCTGTCTGCTATGTGAGTATGTTTTTTGAATCTTCAGTGGTCCTTTTCTAGAAACCAGCAAGGTGGTAGAAAAATGTGTTTCAAGAAATCTCAGGGTCCCTTTCAAGATCCACATGGAGAGAGTTCCTCCGGGGCAGAGGTAGGAATTCAAATAGAAGACACCATTCCTACAGGAGAGGTGGTCCACATAAGCTTTTAGAGATTTCTTTTCAGACAGATCCTATCAGCGCTCCTGAAAAGAGGACTGACTGTCTATTTCTGAAGGTGGTTGAGGATTGTTTATCCCTGCACCAGAGAGCCTGGTTAGAAATCACAAATGATTCAAGGGTGAATAGGATAATATGCAGAGGGTTATATCTTACCATTTTCCTTCCCCTCTCTATCAGTTTCAAAGAAAACCCGCAATGCTCCACCCAAACAGAGGGAAGCAACAGCACTAGAAATAAAGAAGCTGCTAGAAAGAAAAGTCATCCAAGAGGTCCCCCTGACCAGAAGGAGTCTGGAACTTATTCAAGATTGTTTTTAGTCGCAAAAAAGATAGGTGACAAGACCAGTTCTGGATCTCAGCAAACTAAATCAATCGGTTCAGTATATAAAGTTCCAGATGGTCAAGGTTCAGTCAATTTTGCCATTACTACACAGGAATGACTGGTTGTGCTCGATAGATCTTCAGTATGCATACTATCATATCAGGTGATCCAGAAGATAACTGTGCTTCTGGCTGTGAACCAGTCATTACCAATTCAGAGTCCTGACCTTTGGTGTCACCAGCCCCCACGGTGTTCAAGTGCATGTCAGTAATAGCAGATCACCTGAGACTGCTGGGGTTCTAAGTGTTTCCATACGTGGATAACTGGCAACTCTAACCAGGCATCAACTAATTCAGGCTAGGGACTACTTACTCCAGCTGTGTTCTTACCTGGGGATATCTGTCAGTTACAACAAATCTGAGTTCAGTCCAGCTCAAACTTTGGAATTCATTGGTGCTCATTTCAATACAACCAGTTAAATAGCTTCTCTTTCTGTGTCTCGCATTCAAACAATTCGATTCCTGGTCAAAAAGATTATTCAGAATTCTTCTCTACCAGCACATCTGATACTCCAAGCCTTGGGATACAATTCAGTTGCAATCACTCTCATATCATTGGCGAGATTACATTTGAAAATCTTCCAATGGATACTTGCATCTCAGTGGTCTGTTCTCCAACACCCATTATCCAACCCAGTCAAGATAACTCAAACAAGAATTACCTTTTCTGATGGATTCATTCCAGTCAAATACAAGAAGGCTGTCCTTTTGTTCTCCTTCAACCCAAGGCCACAGTGACCATGGACACCTCTCATATTGGGGGCCATTTCTTGGAAAGGACAGTCCAAGGCATATGGTCCCCTGAAGGGGCCAACATGCTTATCAATGTCCTGGAAATGAGAGCTGTCCTCCTAGCATTGCAGATATTTCAAGAGACACTCCTGACTGGGACTATCATGATTCAGAAGGACAATATGTTGGTAGGCTGACTTCAGCAGACAAGGGGGAACCAGATCTTACCCTGTTTGTTGAAAAGTTATGAGAGTATGGCAATGGACAATCTCTTCCAATCACTTTCTGATAGCAATGCACATCCTGGGGAAGTCCATTGTGATTACAGACTAGTTAAGCAGGTCCATTTTAATGCCTCATGTGTGGTCTCCAAATATCAATGTGACGGAGATTTTCCCCAGATAGGGCCAACCATGATGCAACACATTTCCTTCTCCCCTCAACAACAAGTGTAGTGGGTTCTTTGTCCTGATGCCCCTAGTAGGGGAGTCCCCGAGGGATGATCTTCTTCATGCTTGGTGCTCCAGTCTCCTTTATTCTTATCCCGTTACCTATTATTCTAAAATTTCTCCAGAAAGCATCTCGATTAAAGAGCACAATTATCCTCATTGCACCTTATCCGCCTTGTCAAATCTGGTTTCCCTTCCCTTGGACTCATCTTCTCCATCCTCCTTGGATTCTCGATCCAACTCCAGACCTTCTCTCTCACCCAATAGGCTTGAGTCATCTGGACATTTCAGGCCTCAAGTTGACCACATGGTTTCTCCAGTTTCATTGATTGCTAGACAGCCCAGGCTGTCTTCTCCGATATTGTTATCTTCCCATAAAGCGTCCGCTAGGAAAATTTATAAATGTAAATGAAAAAGGTTTGTGTTTTGGGCCCACCAAAAGAATTTAGACCCTTTTGCAGCACTGATATCACGGGTACTTGACTTTTTATCTACAGTTTTCAATGAATGTTCCAGCTCTTCAGTTATTAGAGTGCAATTAACATTCCATCTTTCATATAGGGGTAAATAATTCTACTTAAGCTTCCTCTAAGTTTGTAAAGCCTTTCTCAAAGGAACCTATTTAGACCTCCTCAAAAAGATCCTACCCCACCTTGGGATCTAAATATTGTTCTTTAAACCTTGAATCAACAACCCACCCCCACCTTTGAGCCATCAGCTAAGTCTGATCTGAAATTTTTGACCTGGAAAACTTTTTTCCTAGTTGCTATCACTTCTGTTAGAATAGTGTCAGAGCATCAAGCACTGTCCTCTAAACCCTCTTATTTAATTTTTTTACAAGTACAAGGATTCTTTACAGACTAATCCTTCCTTTTTGTAAAGGTGGTGTCAGAATGTAATATAAAGCAGGTCATCAATCTCCTAGTCTTCTTTCCTAACTTTTCTAATGAAGGAGAATATATGTTAGATATTTTTGATGTCCATAGACAATTGCATTTCTACATTCACAGAACCAAAGATATGAGCAAATCTAAACAATTGTTTCCTTTTTTGATTCAGAACTAGGCAAATCAGTATCTAAAGTGACTTTGACCAAGTGTTTGACTGATTGTATTACTTTGTCAATGAAAAACCGGGTTTGTCTTAACCAAAACCCTCAAAAGCTCATTCCACAAGGTTTATGGTGACTTCCTCAACTTTTTTGTCTAGAAATTCCTTTTGTCAGTATTTGTGCAGCTGCAACTTGTGCTAATCCTCATACTCTTATTGCTCATTACAAATTGGATTTGGTCTCAAGGGGAAGAGCAGCATTTGGTTCGGAATATCCTTCCTTAGAGTCCTCCCAGGATTTAGTTAGCTGGAGACTCTGTCCCAACTGTTAAGGGATAAATGAAAATGACATCAGATAAAGTTATGTACTCACTGTAATGTTCCATTTGCGTTGTGTGTTTTCATTCTTCCTTGACTTCCCACCCACCTGCCCCCTCCTTGTGGAACTCCTGGATAGATCAGAGGATTTTGTGTACAAACCTCTATTTCCTTGTTTGAGCTTCAACTTAAATTCCTTTCTTAATTTTCACTGTTCTATATGTATATATGTATATAATTTTTTTTAACGGGCAGCAAACTAGACCTGAGGTATGTTAGGTGATTTAGGCATTATGGGTAATGGAAGGAGCTGGAGAGATCATGATGTTCATCGTGTTACACTGCTGCAGTCACCACACTTGGGTTATCCTGCCGTCAGGCGGTCCCGCAGTCGGCCAGAGTTCCAAAGTCTTGGTCCAGCGTCGGTTGCTGTCACTTCTTCCCTGACGTCAATGTGCCAGGGGTATATAAGAGGCATCCAACGCCATTTTCTTCAGTCTTTCTTGCCGTGCGGTACCCGAAGCAGAAGCAATTCGCAAGTGCCGGTCGGCCGACTCCTGAGATTTTCAAATCAAATTTCAGACCGAAGTCTTCAATAAAGCTAAGAACCCCGTTGGGGAACCTTTTCTTGCCTCAGTTCGATGTCAGAAAAAGTTAACAATTGCATTTCTTGTGGGAAGCAAATACCACATAAGGACTTTCATTCTTATTGTATTCCTTGCCTAGGCCCAGACCACGATGTCACAGGTTGTCGGTTTTGTGCTAGGTTTAATAAACGAACTATTAAACGTCAGTTTGATTTCGCCCGACATTACTTTGGTAGGAAATTTAATTATACCATGCCATCGGAGCAACGACCGGAATGCATAAAAAACGCAAGGATAAGGACAGGCAGCCGAGACCCAAACCAGACTCCGAGGCCTCTACTGGGCCAGTCGCTGGTTCTTCAGTTTTCAGTGAGGCGCCTATGCAGCCCCTGATGACCGCTGATTTAGAACCTCAGGCAGCTTCCGATTCCCAAGTGGAGATTACTAGGCCTCCACAGCCTTTATCTTTAGGCCCTTCCCACTCCATGGCTGAAAGAGATTCCGGTGCAGTGGAACCGCCTTCAGTTGCAGAAGGTGTCTTCAGACCGACTACACTCATTATTAAATCCTATGCAAAGCTGAAAACTCCTTTAAAAGCAAAAAAGACTGTACAGCAGTCTCCAGTACAAGGCCCCATGCCTAAGAAACAGATGTTTAAGATGGCTGAAGATTTAATTACCCTAATCAGGGGTTCCCATCCCCCTCCTGATAAAAGGCCAAGACAGGAGGAGGATTATGCTTCCTCTGACCAGGTCTCAATTTCCTCAGATTCTTTTGAGTAACAGGAATACTCTTTTCCCCCTTATGAAGACTCTGTTGCTGAAGAGTCTATTCCTTCAGCATCTCCCCCAGAAGACTACTCTTTTGGGGAAACTTTACATACCACGAGGGAACATTTCCACTGGGAAGGCCAGGATTACTCTGATTCTAAGAAAAGGCTCCGAGAGTTCCTTTTACTACCCCAGCACAGACCACTTGCTATCCCACCCATGTTAGACATTGTGGATGATGTTTATTCAGAATCTAGCCTTAACCCAGACTCTGTACCTCCTGCACCAGCCAAACCAGACAGATACTACAGAGTCCCTGACTCACACAAATTCCTATATAAAAGCCCTGTTGCTGACCCAGAAACCATTTCCCAGGGTCCCAAAGGGGTTAAGGCCTCTATTGCTAAAAATCCTGTACCCTCTGAAAGGGATTCTAGAGCACTAGACAGATGGGGAAAGAAAGTATATACCTCAGCTACTCTAGCTATGAGGGCCTTAAATTGCCAGTTTCACATGCTGAAATATCAGCAATACCTGATGTCTCAATTAAAACAAAAAATGATCACACATACAGAGCAGCCTGATTACAAGGAAATGCAAGATTTGTTGCATGCAGCTGAACAAGTGGGAAAACATACTTTGCAATGTGGATTTGATTCATTATAAGCTTCTTGTAGAGCAGCAGTGACAGGGTCTGTCATATGTAGGCATACTTGGTTAAAAGAACAAACTTTACCTGATCATGTTAAAGCAAAGTTATTGGATGCACCTTTACAGCAGGATGTTTTATTTGGTGTAAAAGCAGAAGAAGTTTTAAAGAAAATGGAGGATAAGGCAAAATCTATGCAGACGGTCAAGGATTTTTTACAGGTCCAACCCCCTCGTTTCAGCAGAATTTGGCCAACCAAAAACTGGTCCTTTCCAGCTTCTGACAGACCACAGAGGGGCAAATACAGATGCCCAAGGGGAAGAGGTCAGTCACAAGGCCCTTACAAGCCTCGACAATGGGGTACCACAACCCAGAAAGGAGGAGAAGACAGGTCCCAAGCTATCAGAAGACAAACACAATGACTTACCCCTCAGACTGCCAAGCAAATCCCTCTTGGCAGCTCCCTTGGAAGGAAAATTAGCACTTTTTGCAGACAACTGACACATCATCACAAAAGACAAATGGGTCCTAAATATTGTTTCACAACAATACAGATTCCACTTTTACACTTTACCAAGGATAAAAGGAATGCCAAACCTGCTGCCAAATCAATGGGCAGAGGCTCAAAAACAAATTACAGCTCTTATGGACATGAGAGCCATTCAACAGTTACCTACACAGGAGCAAGGACAAGGATTTTACTAAAGACTCTTTCTAGTTCCCCGAAAGGACAAAGCCTGGAGACCCATTCTGGACCTCTCAGTTCTAAACACTTATCTGCAAGTACCCAAATTCAAGATGCTAACACTACAGCAACTTCTTCCCATGCTGGGCAAGAAGGCTTGGCTAGTAACGTTGGATCTCAAGGAGGCATACCTGCATGTCCCTATCAGACAAAATTGCAGAAGGTACCTCCCATTTATTGCAGGTTCAACCCATTACCAATTCTCTGCAGTGCCCTTTGGCTTATCTACTGCGCCCAGGGTCTTCACAAAATGCCTGGCACCAGTAATTGCATACTGCAGACAAAGAGGAATTCAAATATATCCATACCTGGACGACTGCCTTATTCAAGCAGAAAGCAAGGACATTCTTTCAAAGCATCTGGCATTTGTCAAACACCTATTAAGTTGCCTAGGGTACACAGTAAACAAAAAGAAATCAAAACTAGTGCCTTCACAAGACATAATATTCCTGGGTGCCAGCTTAAATACAACGGCCCAGATGGTTTATCTCATGCCAGACAAACAAGGACAACTGACTCAATACTTCAAAATGATGGCAACAAAGACCCAACTCCCTGCAAGAAAAATTCTGCAGGCCTTGGGATTCATGGCATCTTGCATACTACTAATACCATATGCAAAACTGCATATAAGGAAATTACAATGGTACCTGAAAAGTGTATGGACTCAACACAGCCACAGCTTGGAAACAATAATACCACTCATTCCCTGCCTTTAACAGGAGTTTCTATGGTGGGCTCAGGCATGTCACCTCAACAAGGGTCAGCCTTTTACCTTACCCACAGCCAGGCAAACAATAACAACATATGCATCGGATTATGCCTGGGGAGCACACATGACAGGACAGTGCATTCAGGGCAAATGGTCTACAGATCAAAGGCATCTGCATATCAATCAAAAAGAGATGCTAGCTGTACAAAATGCCCTAACAGCTTTCAAGGACCTCCTACATCCAGGACAACTCCTAATAAAGACGGACAACACCACAGTAATGTGGTACATAAGCAAGGGGGCACACATTCTTACCCCCTATGCAGACAAGCAATGACCTTGTGGAACACAGCACTGACCTACCAAGTTCAATTACAAGTGCAATTCCTGCCAGGAAAGAAAAACACATTGGCAGACGATCTAAGCAGAAACATCATGGATCCTCACGAGTGGAAACTAGATCCACAAGTATTCGCAATGATAACTGAAAAATGGGGGCGCCCAGACATAGATCTGTTTGCCAACCCCCAAAACTACCAGCTTCGGAAATTTTGTGCAAGGACATACCACCCACTAACTTGGAAAGTGGACGCCCTCTCATTCAGTTGGAAAACATTAACAGTGTATGCCTTTCCTCCACTGCCTCTTCTAGCAAAGGTGCTGCTGAAAGCCAGATTAGAGAGGCCACAAATGATACTCATTGCTCCAGACTGGCCACGCCAACACTGGTATCCAATAGTAAGGAACATGGCTCAAGGCCCACCATGGATTTTACCTCAAATTCCTCACCTGCTCACTCAGCAAAACAATCAGATTCTACACAGCCAGCTCAAGACCTTAAATCTGGCTGCATGGCAAATTACCTAAGCAACCAGTCAACACTTCTCTCTAAAGCCGTTATGGATGTCATTCTGGAGGCCAGGAGGCCCAGCACCAGGAAAACCTATTCAGACAAATGGAAAAGATTTTGCACCTGGTACCAGGCTAAAGGCCAAAATCCCCTTGTTCCAAATATTCCTCAGATTCTACAATATTTAACTGAGATGTTGCACAAAGGACTTTCTTTTTCATCTATTAAGATCCACGCCTCAGCTATTTCAGCTCAGTACAACACGGATCCTCCTATATTTTCACATCCACTACTAGGACAGTACCTCAGAGGGGCTAAGAACATAAGACCGCCCCGGAGAGCACCAACACCAACTTGGAATCTCAGATTTGTTCTGGAAAAACTTACACTGCTGCCCTTTGAACCAGCTTTTACAGCTGATTTACAGTTTCTATCATGGAAAACTGCCCTGCTGCTACCAATAACTTCAGCACGAAGAGTCTCAGAGCTACAGGCCCTAATGGCAGTGGAGCCTTTCATCCTTTTTCATCAAGACAGAGTCGCTTTACGAACTAACCCTTCCTTTATGCCAAAGGTGGTATCCAGTGTGGCCCTAAACCAAACCATTCATTTGCCCACCTTTTTCCCAAACCCCCAGAACAAAGGAGAAAGGCTCCTACACTCTTTGGACATTCACAGGCAATTACGTTACTACTTGGATCAAACTAAGGCTTTCAGAAAATCTGACCAGCTCTTTGTATCCTATGCTGCAGGATCATAAGGAAAAGCTATCTCAAAACAGACCATTTCAAAATGGATAGGACATTGTATCCGTTTCTGCTACACACATCATGGGAAACCTGTACCTAGTAACATTAGGTCCCATTCCACCAGGGCTACAGCTACATCAGCAGCCTTTCTCAGAGGGGTACCAACCAAAGATATTTTGGAGGCTGCAACTTGGAGTTCAGTGCACACCTTCACCAAGCACTATCACTTACCTCTATACTCTAAAACCAGAGCTGGCTTTGCCACTGCAGTTCTGCAGGGCCTACTAGCTTCTCCAAACCCTGTTTAGTTCCACCGCCCATCCTTAGCTTTGGGATTCAACCCAAGTGTGATGACTGCAGCAGTGTAACACGATGAACATAGTACAGTTTTGTACCTACCATAAATGTAGATGTTCGAGTGTTCACACTGCTGCAGTCCAGGTTACCCTCCCTCCATCCCCTCTGACCTAGCTGAACTTTTCTGTACCTTTCTATCTTGTACAACCTTTGTTGTGTATTTGCTTGTAACTGAAGGTATTTCCTTTATATGTTTAATTAGCAATATGTATTGCCTACCTACTTGGGGGCACCTGACATCTGTGGCAAGAAAAACTGAAGAAAATGGCGTCAGATGCCTCTTATATACCCTTGGCACACTGACGTCAGGGAAGAAGCGACAGCAACCGACGCCGGACCAAGACTTTGGAACTCTGGCTGACTGCAGGACTGCCTGACGGCAGGATAACCCAAGTGTGATGACTGCAGCAGTGTGAACACTCGAACATCTACATTTATGGTAGGTACAAAACTGTTCTTTCTATGATCTGGAAGAAGCGGCTCACTCAGATCCAAGGATCGGATCTGAACCCAACTGTTGAGGAAGAATGAAAATGGACAACACAGATGGAAGTCACAGTGAGAACACAACCTTTTTTACACACAAAAATATTTTATTCACATCTCTTCATATTCCAGGAAAGGGCAAACTACATTAATGTCATACTTCACTTAGTTGAAGGGCAACAGCATTCACTAGAAATTCTTGCAGCATAAGGGTGGTGCTGTACTCTTGAGTGTGCCGTCGTTCAGATGAAATGTTGAACCAAGGCCCCAACTGCTTGAGTTGGTGTAGCTCAGATGAATATAAATGATCCCATGGCCTCTGTCGAAAAGAGTAGGGGAAGCTCACTGATGCCTTGGCAAAATTTAACCTAGTAGTATGAATATCACTACCTCCCCTGAAAAGAGGTTACTAACCTAGTTGAACTATCCTGGGCAAAAAAGGATGAATAAATACAATTAAAAAAGTACCGAAAGGGTGATTTGTGAGTTAAAGAAATAACTAAAGTACATTTTGTACTGATCTCTTTGGACTTTTGCTAATCCGAAAAAATAAGGCTTACAGAAATGCACTTGAAGTAATTCCTGTATAATATGTGCACATTTAAAAGACCACACGTCCATTGTTGACCATGCATGTGATGTTTGGAAGCTGATGTTCTCAGCCTCTGTGGCTGTATAACCATATTTTAGGTGCTTTAACCCTAATGCTAAATAAAGTTATTTATTTATTAACTGGGTTGGTGAGCTGGGCCATTGTCTATTTCCAGCCATGACCTAAGCCATAGACAAACTACCACCTAACCAGAAGATACACCTTAATATATAAATATGTGAAGTAATGCAAAGGCAAACTTAACTACAAGTTGCAAATACACGGTGAGTAAGTACAGTACAGTAAGCAGCAAGAATGACTAAGTATGATTAAGACAAACTGACTGATGATTTTTAAAGAACAGTAATGAATCTTAGAGTACAAAGTGTTCAAAGAGTAGCATTCATTTAGTTATTAAAGTGTGGAGTGGGGAATGCTGAGATATTAAATTAATGTAGGATTAATTATCTGTGAATGAGTTACATTGAGAAGATTACTGTAGGATTAATTAAAGACTCACTTTTGCTATGAAGAAGTAATATGAAAAGAATATCGGGAATGCCTACAAATTGAAGTTTGAGATTTTTTGTTTCAAGGACTTGTTTATCAACACACTGCACAACAGTGTTGCGATTGCATACACCTCACAGTGCCTACAGATGTAAAAGAGATCTATAAAAAATGATAGTGCATACCTTCAGTACTCTAACAATAAAATGGTTGCAAATAAAGCATGCAAATAAGCCCACCATCTTAGCATCGAGAAACATTACCATTAATGAAGCACTAGAAGCTTGTAGAGTGATGTACACAGAAGCACAATAGGACATTAATATATGAAGGGACAACTGTAGACATCATTTTATGAACTTGCTATATTTTATTAGTCAGATTCTAATTGAAGTAGTTGTCATTGCAGCAGAGCCAGTTGTGCATTGTTGATGTACCAGGTGGTACTTACAGCTATGGATCCTCTATACTTACCAGATAGGATCAGTTGGACATGTTTCGTATGGGTAGCCACACATTGCCTAAGCTATGCCAAGTGTGTAAGACAATGAAATGGCACATTAAAAAGGTAGATCAGTACCTCTGCTCACCATGGTCATAACTGCTTTAACTATCCTGGCCGTGGGCACATTCCAAAGATTTACATTGGACACAACAGTCATATTTCAGGTATTTGCCCGTCACCGTCTGTAGCAGTGTGTGAATTGCCTGCTGACACACATGGAACTATATATGAAGTTCCCAGTTATATAGACGGTAGGAGGCAGTATCCTGTCATACAAGGCTTCTACTCAATATCCTGCCTATCAAGCAAATTTGATGATTTGGCTGCTATACATGTTGCCATATGGAAACTAGCTACAGGTGAAGGACATGCTTTTCCATACTACTAGGTATATTACCAGTTGGTGTGCAACCACAGAGGTCATATCATGGTGTTGTGGGCTTTCAATCGCTGGTACAATAATACTGCCAGTATGTGTCATTCCATTGCCATGTACTGCACATTTGAGTTGAGGAACATACCCTGCACTCATTTATTAGGTGATGCTGTTTACCCACTGGAGCCATGGCTGCTGACACCCATATACTCCCTCTAGGCAGTTGCACAGGAACACTACAGCTGTGTCCATTACCACTGATGGAACACACAAAATACATCTGCAGATACCTTATGATTTATTTTAACTGTCTGGACAGCAGTATACCCCAGAAGGTGAGCTGCATGTTTATGGTCTACTCCATCCTACATAGTGAGGACTCTCAAGACACATGCAGAATATGATGATGATGATGATGATGGTAAGGAGGAGGATACGGAGTAACCATCAAATCCTGCTCCACCTCATTGCACAAAGGTGCATAACAGTAACAAGCATAATGGATACATGATGACATAATTGCACAGGTCTTGGACAAAGGTGATATGTGATACCTACAAGAAAAGGCTTAGTTAGTAAAATGGAATTCATATGTATATATCATATATATAGATAGATATAGACATATAGATATGCATAACATTTAACGGTTGAACAGTCATGTAAAGTACTGTTATAATCAACAATGGCTCAGAACTAGTGTCATCATTACCCAGTCTAGGTATATAATGCAGGCTGAAACAGAAACTGTAATAACACAGTGGCCAGAACTTTGAGTTCCCTCTTGATATAGCAACCTAGGTGCTCTTGCCTTGCCATACACAAGAGGTATATGACCATGCCTGTGTTGCCTGCCTCTTACCCTGGACTCCTGCAGTTTTGACAGCTCTTTGTACTAGTAAGCCATGTTCTTTTACCTCCATTGTTCATTTATACTGTGATGCTTATATAGCAGGACATATTTTTGCTTGGTGACAGAGTACACATAGCAGGTGTGTATAGCCATGCATATAGTGAGAATGTTAGTGTGTGTGCCTAGGACACCATGGGTACAGCAGATGAATGAGGAAATTGTGTAGCTTTCTGTCTCTGGGAGGGATGCATGCCTACAGCAAATGTGACTGGTCAGAGATGCTGACAGCAAATACTTCACAGCAAGCATTGACCAGTTGGAGTCCTACATTTCTTGACACAGCATGCCCATGCCATTAGCAACATAGTATAACTGCTGTGTGATGGCATCTGTAACCCTCTGTGATCAGTATGCTACATGGCAGATGGCACACCATCTACATAGGTTTCATAGTGGTAGGTGTTGACCACAATATGTAGTCCGAATGCAGAATAAGACTATATGTGCAGGCAGTGCTGTAGCATGTCTGTATGGTGTTCCAGAGATCTAGCATCTGGAACCTCTCTAGCCTTGGCCTGTAGTGTTGGGTGGCAAAGGACCTGCTGTTAGAGTGCCACAGTTAGCCTGGCCCTAGTGACCTGAGGTGCTGCATGAGCAACATTTCTGTCAGGCAAAGAGCACCACTACTGTATGAGAGAGAGATTAGTTCAGTGAGGGGTCCCATACTCTGAGCTACATATTTTGGGCCTCCCCTCCATATGGGCCAGAGTTGCCTGGAGAGGATGAACCAGGGAATTCTGTAGGGGAGTCCTTCATGGGCCCTGCCATAGCCAGGTCCATGTGTGCACCAGTGCCTGTGACAGGCCTGTTCTGTAACTGTACAAGACTATATGAAGTCATCCCCTTTGCCTGCCCTAGTATGATGTCAGCAAAGCCTGGCACAGAGGTGCCCTAACATGGCCTGTAAGACAATTCTACCTTTCAGTGTCTCGATGTCAAGGCCCTTGTCACCCATGTATGCAGTGGTGACAGGCATACATACCTGGGCGTGCAGAATGCCCTCCAGTTGTGTGTGGACAGCAGCTGTCATCCTGTGACATAGCCTCACCAGTGGACTTTGTAAAGTGGAAATGGACTATTAGATTTGTATTGAACATTAAATATGCGGGCATGTGGCTATACAGTTTGGAAACATGGCACTGTGCACGCCCCACTACACAAAGGACCCTGCCCTCTGACATAACTAGGATACCACTAAGAGAAGTCTCAGGCATGGTGGCAAGCAACAGTTTCTTGTTTTCTGCTATTGGCATATCTGGGGTGGTATGGTACCATGATCTAGAGTGGCCTGCAGCACAACCATCCTGTCTGTGGCTCTCTAATGCAGGCCTGTTAACCTGCACCAGAATTCAGTGCAGCCATGTCATGTTCACCCACTAGATTACCATTTTCTGTCACCTGTGCCCGCTTTCCATTTGAAAGGGGCCATCCCTCCAGAGGGTATTCAGGAGTGCCTGAGTTTCTTGGGGGGGGGGGGTAAATTAAGTTTTTCTTCTTAATAATCACTACAACAAAATAAACATGCACATGGATGTGAACTGTCTAGCACAACAAAACAGTATGTGCATATGCAAGGACAGGTATGGAATACATGGTGTCTCACAGAACTACCTACTTGATTTAGGCAGTGTTAGCTACCAGATGTGCTATATTTTGCTGCTGTGAAACAATGTACAAACCAACGCAAATGTGGACTAATGTGCAAATGCAGTTTAAGTAGTAGTTGGTGCTGATGTAGACGGAATAATCCTTCTGTTCCCAAATTATTTAGGAATTGCTATTGGCTCCTGTCACAGATGTCCAAGTAGTATACTATGTTATCATGCACAAAGAGATAGCAGCAAATCACTCTGTCTGCAGGCCTGCAACATATAATAGGCATACATCATATGTCACCTTGGAGCTCCAGTAGGTGCACACCCACAGAGTCTGCACCCCACCAGGTGAGCCTTATGGGGTAGGATTGACAAGTGGGTCACCCAGTGTTCTCACTCTCTGGCCAGATGTCATTACATGTGTCCCTGGCTGTAGTTGTAAATATGGCACAGTGATTGCTAAGGATTTCCTCTGTGGGTTGATAAAAGAGGCGCGTTTGTCTGTGGTCCGCCAGTCCATGATATGCTGTATGGAAATGTCCCCCTTCCTGAGAAATATTTGCATGGTGATCTGTGGCTGTACATCAGCAGTCTATTTTTTCAGGAGAAGAGGATTCCTAGAACCAGTGAGCAATGTCACAATATGTGGCTGGATGTGCAGTAGAGAGAGCTATGAGGTGTATATGGGGGTGCTCACAGAATATGTTCACATGAGTCCTACAGTACTACCAGGATGGTACTGTTGATGTCATTTCCAGCTTACATACTCTAGGCCATATTATGTGCAGTACTGCACCCATTTATTGCTTTCCCCTTCTTCCCACAGATGCACAGAGCTGACACTAAAATGAAGAGACCTACTGGGAGTACAGGGAACACTTTGCATGACATTAAGAAGAGTGCCATGCATGCAATAGTAGTATCCATAATAACCTAATACAGCTGTGTCTGGAATATGAGTCTGTCACTAGAGTGTGATAGTTCCATTTCTCATAGTTGCACATTATGTGGTAGCCCTGTATACAGTGGTACTAGCTGTAATGTGCATTTGTGGTGCATTCCTGGTACCGCATTGTATAATAGTCATATGTAAGCTGCTGATGATCTTCATGTATAGACATGGCACATTCCTTGTCACATGTTGGTTAATTTCTCATGTTTTCAACCTTTTTTTTTGGTAATTATCAGCATACAGGGCTCCTATTTGATGCTACATAGTTTACTCCATCAGACAGGATAATTTGTATGGCATGCACACATCAACAGCACATGCCAGCGCTACACATATGTACTGTATTGCAGTGTACCTATTGATATAAAGCTTTGCCATGTGATTAGATAACATACCATTATACAGTATTATAGATGTTGGACCACTGTGTTTGAGATGTACATAACTGTGTGTATGTGCGCGTGTGTGTGTGTGTGTGTGTGTGTGTGTGTGTGTGTGTATGTATGTGTGCGTGTGTCTGAGAACCTGCTGTGCATTACAGGAGATTCTTTGCATCTGCATAGGTGTATGGTGGGCTGTCTGACCTGTGTTGCAATGCTTGAGCTGGATGGAGGACCTCCTTGTTGGAACCTTTGGGCATGTACAGCATTTGACAGCTTATGATGACACTTGGTGAGATTTCCAGCACATATTTGACCTCATGGGAATGCTGTGGCAGTAGATTTTGACAGGGTTCTGTGGCCTACAGTGGGACCATAACATTTGTGCCAACATAATCTGGACACATCTGCTATATTTTCCTGGCAGCCTCCAACCATGGCAACTGGTGTCAGATGATAGGCTATACAGACCAGCAATTACCCCTCTATATCATGTTGATCAGTTGCCTGTGTTTTCTATCTATATGGTATTTATCAGAATACAGGGCTCTTCTTTAATGCTACATAGTTCTGCCCACCAGACAGAATAACATGTGCGTTGTACATCTGTGCACATCACCATGCACATGATCCTGGTTCAGCTGTGTTGCCACAGGTAGCAATTTGCATTAGATTGGAAGGTTGCACAGTCTGGTGCTGCACCCATCCAGCAGCAGAAACCACTGTAGGAGAACACCTGTTCTAGGCCAGCCTGTTTTCTTTGTGTATACATATATAGATCTGTACTTAGTCCTGTGAAGATCTGTTGTATTTTGTTATGTTTGTACTGCTTTAATGATACATATGTTCATATGTGTGTATTAGGCTAATGGCCCTGGAGCCTTTACAAGCCTAACCCATAGAATGGCCCTGGCATTGTGCCGCCCGACATTAGTTCTCAGTGCCTCTATCAAGTAGAGCCACTGGAGTGATCCCCAGGGTGAACTTTCTATTTCCCATCCACTCATCAAGATTTCTCTTGAAGAGGGCCAGTGAGGTGCTCTGCTTGACATGTATGGAAAGTCTATTTCAGAGCATGGGCAGTCTCTGGGTTATGAACCTGTCCATCCAGCATGTTCTGTTGATTGTGGTATTGAGATTGAGGTCTCTGGAGCGTGTGGTGCAGAGGGATTGGGATTATTTAGATGTAGCATTTCTAACAGGGCTGGGTCAGACATGGCTTTGTAAGTCAAGCAGAGATTGTCTCTTAGTAGACGATATGAGACAGAGAATAGCTGGAGTTTTTTGAGTCTGTCCATGTAGGACATGTGTTTAAGGTCTAAGATCCTCTTCATGAGGTACTTTTGTCGCCTTTCCACCTGTTGCATGTGTCTAGTGAGGTACATGCAAAATGGGGCATTATACTCGATGACTGGCCTAATAAGGGAAGAGTAGAGATAGGAGATGACCTCTTTCTTCCTGGATGCAAAACTCTTAATAATGAGATGTGCCAAATAGAAGGACTTTCTGATCACAGTGATAATGTGGTGGTTGAAGGAAAGGTTGCTGACAACCTGTGTCCCCAGATCTCTTATAATGCATTCAGTGGTCTAATTAGTGGGAACTGTGTTTTTACCAAAGGGGATGACAAAGTATTTTTTGGCATTAAGCTTAAGGCCATGGTTTCAGTGCCAGTCATTGGTCTCAGTGAGTCCTTTCTGTAGGATGTCTACATCACTTGGGGAGTTAATAATGGCTCCCAGCTTGCAGTTGTCTCTGAACTTGTTCAGCCAGAGTCCCTCTGTGTTGGCCTGGACTTCTGAGAAGTAGATACCAAACACTAGAGGACCCAGGACCGATCCTAGTGGACTCCACTCGTGACTGGTCGACAGTCTGACTTGGAGTCCGCAACTTTCATACTGTGGGTTCTATCTGTGAGCCAATTTGCAACCCATCTAGTGCTATAGGGGTTGATGCCTAGTTTGGTGAGTTTATCAATAATTCCTGAGTGGGGAATGGTATCAAAGGCCTTGGCCAGATCGAGGTAGGCTGTATGAACTACCGTGCCCTAATCTACAGCTCTGGACTCAAAGAAGTCAACCAGGTTGTGCAGGCATGATCTACCTTTCACAAAACCAAATTGCGTGGGATCTAGAGTTTGGAGATTCCCTATATCCTTGTTAATTAGGTTGATGGTTTATTTGTGTGATATGTATAGATAGATAAGGATTACAATAAGGTAATTGACTTCACATTTGTTGACATTCATCTGGTGGACAGAAAAAAAAGTAATAAAAATTCAAATAATCAAAAAAAGTTAAAAATAACTTTCATAAAAATCATTTTATTTAGGTGGATAAGCCATGCACATTCCAGCTCTCAGATCACACAATACAAGGGAAAGGCTGCATTCCCCATGCCTTGTTTTACAGTGATCTTGGACCTGCACCGTCGACCATCTGTTCTGTCAGCAAAACAGGTGTTGACCAAGCATGGATCAATGAATATAATGGGACTGCATCTTACATAAATGATTTTCACATACACACTTGTCCCTTTTTATGCAGTTTTGCTGTAGTATAGTTACCTTTGAGTTGTATTTGAGGGTACCACACTAGAGAGCTGCTGTAGCAGTAGGTACTCCAGACATGTATGTGAAGCTGGTATACAGAGCCTGTGCACTATTGCACACCTTCAGTGTATGTCTTAGGCTGAGTTGTCTTGTTATAATATGCTACTTCTGCTGCACATACCTTGTACGTAATTCCCAGACTTTATGCATGGGTTACCACTCATCATGTCTGTCTTGTTTATGAACTGCATATTATTTCATGTGCAAACATTATTTTATTTAACTCGCCTGTGGAAGCAATAGCAGTATAGCAGGACATATGGAAAAAGAGTTCCAGAACGCAGGCACGTTTTTAGAAAAGGATGTTTAAGTAGTACACAGTACAAAAGTGGTCTTCAGTGGTTTAGGGTACCTCTTTGTGGGATATGAGTGTTTGGCAGCAGTCAGAGATGGCAAGGTTTTTTTTCTAGACTTGGGAAAAGATCAGTATGAAACAGTTTGTAGATAGCAATTGCAGAGAGAAAAATGGTATTTAGTGTTATGGGGAGAATATTAGTAGTAGAATTCAAGCACATACCATGGTGAGTTCTTATATCAGATAGATAAATGGCAAATTTTATTTTTAGACTTTTGAAATACAGTTGTATTTATTGAGTTGCCTAGTTTGGGAAAGAGCACTTTCTTAGCAGTAGATTTTTAAGTTCTTGTGTGAAATGGCTTGTATTTCTGCACACAAATCATAGTTTATGTAGAACCTTGCTAATGTTTGTTGAAGGAAAAATATTTATAAGATTGGAGCTTAGAGATGGTGATCCCCATGGGTGAGAGATATGTATAGACACATAGAGATGAGTTTTGAGTTGCGCTTTGATAGGCTTGATTTAATAACAAGTGGCTAATAACATATGATCAAACCTTACAACAGAAGTAGATCCATGGAAGGTTTCTTCACTTCCTGTGTACTACGGTGCATCTTCTGTCATTATCAGTATAGAAATGGGCAGCTGACTCCATCATCAAAGCTGATTTTAAGATCATTCAAGAGGCCCCATACTCACTGGGAAAGATTAAAGTTTTACATTTTTTCTTTCACATTTTATTTTTCTGTGACCATAAGAGTACAAACATGTACTGAGTGTAGGAATGTTTTATTATTTTTTTCATGGTCACTCTTGAAATGTTCTTTCTTACTTTCTTGCCATGTGTTTACCCAGTGCCTGAGAGATGTAGTGGTAATACACAGACTGTGGGGGGAGTGGCATATTTCATGCTTTTTTACTGTTAGACATTTGAACCTGAGAAATCCTTGAAACTGTGTGTGTCCTGTTTCATATGCATGTTGACCACCAAAACTGCTTCTCTTCATAGCACTCATAGAATGTTGCCACAAAGTGTGGGTTACTAACTTTCAGAAGCTGACTTAATTTTTCAAAATGTTGACAATGGTGTTGCACTAACTTCATATATAGAAATTTGTTGGTTTGCCTGTGAACTTGTTAGGTAGGCATTCTGATGACATTAATCTTTGGTTGAAGTGAGTCAATATAACTGTGCCTTCTCAGTGGCACACAAGGAATAATTGCAAATATGCTGGGATTATGTGTTTATTTCATGTCACTCAACTTCTGCTCCCCCTGTAAATGATGGCAGCAGTACTGCCTGTTTGGGCTACAGTGCTTGCTGTGAAACTTGAAATTAATAAGCATTTCCCATGTTTCCAACTGTAAACTGCAAAAGCAGTGAGCTAAGACACAGTACTCAGATGTTTTATTTATGTGTGTACCTTTGCTGAATGATTCAGTCTCTCTAGGCCTGTGACCTACTTTCAGGGGAGAACCAAGATGATATTTAAATAGACTGTTGAAAACATGGCAATTTTTTTAAAATAATTTGTGAGTTATCTTGTGATGTTGACTGTAAAGTAATGTATGGATATTTTGCCACCCTGTGTGAGCTCTAGTCTCTCTTGTTAATGTAAACACCTTTGTATTTATTATGTTGCTGTTTGCCTGTGGCCTAGGCCATGTCTGAAATGGGTTCTGTGTGAATCAAAGACTTCACAAGCCCACTTACCAAAAATAAACAAAAAAGGTTGCTACTTTTAGTGTGTCTCATTTCATACGGTTTCCTCTCTTTCCCTGCAAGCTCTGTTGCTATTTCTACTTAGATCAGGCATTTGATACAGAATGAAGGATCGCTGCTTCATTGATTCATTCAGTGTCTTTATGGCTAGGTGCCTGACCCTTGATGGTTTAATTATTGTTAGCTCTTAAGTCCAGATCTTTATGCAGTTGGCTGCATCAAAACTTCTCCGCAGTTTGTCAGTATAGTGGAGCGAAGCACAGTACCATTATGGACTCCTGATCTCAGTCTGGTCTCTCTTCTAAACTGGGTGTTTCTGATCGACTGTTTACTGCGCTATTTGAAATCCTTACAACACAACTCTTGTTGTTTATTTTACATCTCCTTTTTATTTTACTTTTCATGTACAAATATGAATGCTATGGACCTTTAAGTTGCTTTGCAACACCTGCAATCATCTGTTTTCATCTGAAACTGGTTTCACATGCTGTAGGGCCGATAACTTATGGCTAGAATTGTGTCATCCACAGTTCTGTCCACTTATGCAGAAAGCAAATTGAATCCTCTGCACATAGTTTTAATTTTATTTCTGCTGGTCAATTGCATACACAATCTTATAATCTCCGTATGTTTTATTGCAGTAGGGCTCTGAGGGATGTATCAGGAGCCCAGCTTTTCTTTGTGTAAAATACCTTCCTGCTTGAAATGTGAGACTGACCTTTCTTCTGCATGTAGATACTGCATGTGGCATTCAAATGTTAGATGTGAATAATTTACTGGTACACAAGTCTCCCACAAACAATAAGTCATAGACTGAAATGTGCTCTTTCCCCATGGAAATCTGACTAGAATGGTCTTTCATTGATGTTTTGATTCAGTATGGATATGCTGATAAACGCAGCTTGAGCTGGTGAAAGAACAAAATACATGCATCAAGGGGGTGGGGAATAACTGGAGTGCTGTGTTCACCTGTTCTGTTTTCTCAGTTACATTTTTACTCTGTTCTTATGCATTGAAAATAATAGAAATGGTTAACAGTAAACAAAACTTGCTGTGTTGATGCAGAAAGTCAAACTGTACTGTATTTACAGGATCCCTGCAGGTATACTGACTCAGCTGTGTGTTATTTTTATTTTAAGTATTTGGAAATTCTGTCATCCTAGATCCACAGATTTATGTTGCTATGTAACAAAATGTTTGAAGTAAGAAAATCTGAGCTGTTAAAATTCATATTTTATGAAGCTGGAGTATATGCAGAAATAGATTGGCAAAGCTGGCTGTGAAGAAACAATGAATACTGTTTATATTTCATAGATCTATAACATTTTTCTCTCCATTTCAGACATCTCATTTTATGAAGCATATTCTGCATTATTAAGTTTTCTTTCTTAACATAACTAGTGTAAATTCAGCTAATGCAGTTGCTAAAGACAGCAGACACTACAGATTTTCACTACATTGTAAATTAACATGATTTGATCAATTTATTTTTTTTAATAAAATGTATGAGACTGGTTGCTATGATTCATGACCTACATTAGTTGTAGCACATCGTTTTTCTTGGTGTCTTTTGAGCTCCTTAGTGCTGTGAAGATTGTTCTGCAGCTGGCATTTTGGTTATAGAATTGAGCAAGATGTGAAATACATAGATAATGTGCAGTAACCTAAGTACCATGTTCAATCATAGCCTCACCTCAGGCTTTGTGCCCACTGAATGGCGCACAGTGACGGTTATCCCACTCCACAAAGGGGGAGCCACAACGGATCCCGGGAACTACTGCCCCATTAACCTGACAAGCCTGTTCTGCAAGGTTGTGGAATGTATCATCAATGAACTTATAAACAATGACATTGGTAATCTCCAAACTCTGCACCCCACCAAGTTTGGGTTTGTAAAAGGCAGATCATGTCTCCTAAACCTGATAGACTTCTTTGAAGCAGTCACCAAAGCCGTAGATGAGGGTAATGTGGTTCACACAGCCTATCTAGATCTTGCCAAGGCTTTCAACACCATCCCCAAATCTAGAATTATAGATAAACTCACTAAACTAGGTATAAAACCCTATGTCACAAGATGGGTTGCAAAATGGCTCACTGACAGAACCCATACTGTGAAAGTAGCAGAATCCAAATATGATGTCAGACCAGTGACAATTGGAGTACCACAGGGTTCAGTCCTGGGTCCTCTCCTATTTGGTATCTACTTCTCAGAAGTACAGGCTAACACCAAAGGTCTTTGGCTAATGAAGTTCGCAGATAACTGCAAACTAGGAGCCATAATCGAAACTCCTAACAATGTGGACATCCTACAAAAGGGCCTTACTGAGACAGATGCCTGGTGTCAAAGCCATGGCCTCAAGCCAAAAAGTGCATTGTCATCCCTTTGGTAAAAACTCTGTACCCATGAACTACCACATAGGCAGTAGTCTACTTAACACCGAAAGTGTGATAAGAGACCTTGGGACACAGGTGGACAGTAGTCTCTCCTTTGATAATCACATCGCCACAGTAGTCAGGAAATCCTTCTAAGTGGCACACCTCATCACAAAAGGTTTCTCATCCAGAAAAAAAGAGGTCATTGTTCCCCTCTACTCGTCACTCATTAGACCCATTATAGAGTACCACGTCCCTTTTGGTATGTACCTCACAAGACATCTACAACAACTAGAAAGGCTGCAGAAATACCTCACAAAGAGGATTACCGACCTTAAACAGATGACCTACGCAGACCATCTCAAAAAACTCCAGCTTTACTCCATCACATATCGCCTACTCAGAGGCGATCTCTGCCTAACATACAAAGCTATGTCAATCACCAAGCTGTTGGACATGCTCCACTTAAAGAAATCCCAATCCCTCTGAGCTACATGCTCTAGGGACCTAAACCTTGTCACCACAATAAACAGAACATGCTGAAGGGATAGATTCCTGTCCCAGAGACTTCCTGTACTCTGGAACAAACTACCTATCTATATCAAACATGCTCCTCATTAGCACTCTTCAAGAAAAATCTTGATTGAATGGGAGATAGGAAATTCACCCCAGAGATCACTTCTGTGCCTCTGCTCGACAGGGGCACAGGAAAATAATTTTCTTGGGTGGCGAAAGCCAGGGTACCTTTTTGGCTAGGCTTATATAGGCCCTAAGGCCAGTAGCCTAATACCTACCTATGAACTTACAGCAGTAAAAAGTCTTGGGCATTCAGAAGCTATGTAACTGAAATGCTGTTATGTCCTTAAAGAGCCTTTTGTTTATATTCCATGGGCTTCCACTGCATGAAATTTAAGGTATTGCACAGTGAGGACTATCTTGAAGTCTTTTTTGCTGTCCCTCCTTGGGACATAAATTATGCTTTGGAAAAGTTGACTCTTCCCCTTTTGAGCCTGCTTCATCTGCTGCTTTAAAGTTTTCTACCTGGAAGACAGTCTTACTAGTGACCCTTCTGTAGATCAGTCTGTATATTGAACCTAGTTGGCCACTGTAGATAGATAAAATGTGCATATAATTTACTGAGCACGTGCGAGATCACTGCCATTTTGTGTAGTCAGCCAGTGTGAATGTAAGCTTGAATGGATGCATATGTGAGTGTGTTAGAAGTAACAAGTCAAGTCAGTAAGCATATGAAGTTCACAGTATATGTACAAATTACACCTCCAGATGCATGCTTGTATAATAAGCAAATTAAATGCATTCCATGCCTCAATGTCTCATTTGAATACATGAGACATGTGACATGGTATCAGAATGGGATCCGAAGCTGAAGCAACTCGCAAACCATGAGACGCACAGTCAGAACTGAAGCATTATCCAGCAGTGAACTTGCAGACATTTCAGTGGTTGTTCGTAGGTACTTAAATTCATTTCAAATGATTTTCAGTCGCCAAACATGTGGCATAGCATTCAAAGTGTTCAAAATAATTTCTGAGATATTCAAAATGCCTGAAATAGTAACATAATGATTTTGAAGTAATCTCCAAAGTGTTTAAAATGTTCAAAAAGGCTAAAATGTCCAAAGTTTTTCACTATGTACAACTTTTTCACAGTAACTAGACTTTTCGAAGTGTCTGAGATATTTGCACTGTTAAAATAAGGCATTTTCTGAGAGATTGTTGTGCATTTGAGCAAAATTACAAGCGCCAGGTCTGTACTTATGTTTAAAAGTAATTTGTTGTTATGGCAGAGGGACTTCCCAGACCTGAACCTCTGGTGTTTGATAATATATTTCTGAGAATTGGCGACTATTTGAGAAAGAATATATTTTCATACAGGCTGCATTTTCTGATGAAGAAGCATGTACAAAAGTATTTATACTTCTCAATTTAGCTGGCTCAGAAGCCATTGAGTGAGAACATTCATTTTTGTATGCACCTGCCGTGTATGCAGGGGAGGGAGAGAACCGCCATATTGTGATAGAGGCTGAAACACAGGAAGACCCTGAGTGTAAATTTAGAGAAATGTGCAACCCTCTAATCAATATTGCAATGGAAAGGTATAAATTTTGTTCACAACCGGTAACTCTTTCATGTGATGCTTCTAAGTACAGCCTTGGTGCAGCGTATCTTCAAAAAGGCTTACCAGTACCCTACGCATCAAGAACTTTAACTCAAATACAGCTGCATTATGCACAAATAGAGAAAGAACTTTTAGAAGTAGTGTTTACATGTCAAAGTTCAATGATTATATTTATGGCAGACTTATACAAGTAGAGACTGATCACCAGCCACTAGTGACAATTTTGAAAAAGCCAATGCATACAGCCCCAGCTTGATTGCAACATATGATGTTAAAATTGCAAAAGTACAATTTTAGTATTGTTTATAAAAAGGGCAAAACACTTGTACCTTACTGATGCTTTGTCACGCTCATCCAGATGAATGACAGAGCAGCATGAAAATGAAACATCAGACTTTGAGGTCATGGAAGTCAAAATGTTTTGACCCTCGATGTCAGTGTGCTTGATGAACTAAGAAATCACACAGCTACAGACCCAGTTCTCCAGAAGCTAAAAAACATTATCAGTCAAGGATGGCCAACAAGACAAACTAGTTTATCACTTGACATTCAACAGTATTCTCCTTACAAAGATGAGCTCACCATTATGGAAGTTGGAATCATCATGAAAGGTCCAAAAGTGGTAATTCCTAAAGCCTTACAGCAGGAATATATCAAAGTCGTGCATCATGGTCATACAGGTACTGATTCAACCAAAAGAAGGGCAAGAGGCATTGTATTCTGGCCTTCTATGTACAAAGATATAGAGAAGGAAACTCTAGCATGTTCAATTTGCAATAGCACCAAACCACTTCAGCTACACCATATTCCTGAATTACCATGGTCGACTGTTGCCATGGATATTTCCGAATGGAATGGTCAACATTACTTGGTATTAGTAGCCTCTTACTCAGATTGGTTTGAAATTTGCCTACTTTCTAACTTGATATCCAACAGTCATTATGAAATTGAAAAGACATTTTTCTATCCATGGTAGTCTGCACAGTCATATCTGACAATGGTACACAGTTTACTAGTCAGCAGTTTAAAAGATTTGCTGAGACGTGGGACTTTGTTCATGTTACCAGTAGTATTGAGTACCCACAAGTCAATGATTTAGCTGAATGTGCAGTTCAGAGTGCAAATACCTCACCACAAATAACCTCTTATCTAGTTCACAATACGGCTTCCATCCAAAACACAGTACCTCCATAGCCGTCATAAGTTTCACAAACTACATCAACCTCCTTAAAAACAATGGACAACTAGTCTCTACTATATTCCTTGATACGTCCAAAGCTTTTGATATGGTATCCCACCAACTACGACTCAGCACTCTAGCCTCCTTCAACCTCAACTCTGCAGCTCTCAACTGATTCTTCAGCTATGTTACTAATCAGCAACAGGCAACTAAATGGGATAATAAACCCTCTACACTCCTCCTAGTCTCTGTTGGGGTTCCTCAGGTTTCTATCCTTGGCCGTCTCTTTTTTTATTATATTTACAAATAGTCTAGAGTGCCACTAAATCTGCTTTTATCCTTCAATACATTGACGATGCTACTCTTATTTGCTCTGCTCCCACATCCCAAGAACTCCAAGATAAACTGCAAGTCATTTCTAGATATTGAAAATTACCTACATAAACTTCAACTCATCTTAAACCCAAACAAAACAAAAAAAAAAATGTTCTTCTCTAACAGAAAATTCAAAGCAAAACTACCTCCTCTCTCCATCTACCCCACTAATGGCACTCTGTTAAAACCAGTTAACCAAACAAAACTACTTGGTGTCACAATAGACAACAGTCTAACATTCAGTAAACACATATCACTCACAATTAAAAAAAGTTCACATCAAACTTGGTGCTCTATATATGGACAAACCTCACCTTACTCAAAATGTCAGACTAGCCACAGCCAGATCTCACCTCCTGTCTTCTCTTCTCTACTCTTCTCAACTTTTCACTAACCTGCGCACGTCTGATTTACATCTACTTGATTCCTGCTATAACAAAATAGCAACATTTGCTGCTAATATACTCAGCAGGACCCATCATTGCCTTGCTCTTCAAAAATTACACTGGCTTGAATTTCCCAATCTGTTATTACTCAATCAGCTCACCACTGCCCACTCCATCATCCACAAACATGAAAACTGCACTGCATTCTCCAACCTAGTGCAACTGAATACCAACCACAGGACCCTTAGATCATCTGATAAACTTATACTCAAGGTAACAAAGTCCCATAATTACTTTGGTGGCTTTCTCTTCTCCTTCAAAGTAGCCAAATAGTAGTACCTATTACCCCAGAATATCTTAAAAAACACAGATCATCATAGCTTCAAAAAACTCCTAAAGGAATACCTTACTCAACAATGGCTATGCTCCTGGCTAGTTTCTCATGCCTTCGATCAAATATTTTCTATTCTGCTATCTTCTTGTCTTACTTCTACCAAATGAAAATACCACAATGGTTTTTAGTTATATATCTAATGAGTTTCCTATTACTGTCTGTAATAAGGCTTAAGAAATGTAATGTTTTCTGTTTTACATTCCCCCTTTTTGTAAATTGTGATTGTTGGCAACTGTCAACATTCTTGGATATTGTTTGTAAATCTTTTAAAAATTTTTGTAATCATTTTGTACTATTGTTATGGAGCTTATCTCCTCGGATCTCTGCTGAAACCGGGCTACTTGCCCAGCTGGACTCTACCCGGTTAACAAATGTAAAATAAAATAAAATAAATAAATAAAGCACATGGAGAAATCCAAGAGAGATGGTACCAATGTTTTTCTTAACTTACTCAATCTCAGAAACATTCCTCAAGACAAATTACTTATTTCACCTGCTCAAAGATTGATGTCCAGACAGACCAGTACAACTCTTCTAGTCAACAAAGAATGTTAGTACCAAACACAAAAATAACAGAGTGGTCAAGGCTCAACTTTTGAGAAAGTGTCAGTCACAAAAGCTGTCTTGTGATTAAGACCAGTAAACCCTGTAGACCATTACTACAAGGAGAGGTTGTGAGAATGCAAACATCCAAAGGATATGACCAAGTGAGAATCAAAGAACATTTGTGAAGAACCGAGATCTTACATCATACAATCTGAAGGAATGGATTTCAGAAGGAACCATAGACGTGTTACCTCTCATCAAACCAGTGACACAGCAGATTGCCTGTGCCAATGACATTGATTCCCAGAGTGACTCATCAACTGTTCAAATTCAGAAGGACAGTGTGCTTTCTTCAAACAACTTTGATGTAAACGCTGATGTTCCGGTTTTGAAAGAATCCCCAGAGACTGTCCCTGTTGCTAAACCCAGTCAGAATTTCTATGTAACTAGGTTGGGTAGAATTTCCAAACCGAATCCTAAATATGAGGTGACTTGGACTTAAGTCAGTTTTGTTTTGTTGAAATGTTGAAATAATGTCTAGGTCTTAAATATGTCTTTGTTCTCGTATTTGCAATGTCGAACAAAGTTAAAGATGGAGGATGTATATCAGTGTGTATACTGAACCTAGTCAGCCACTGTAGCTAGATAGCACATGGATATAAGTTACTGAGCACGTGCGAGATCAGTGCCATTTTGTGTAGCCAGCCAGTGTGAATGTAAGCTTGAATGGAGATGCACATGTGAATGTGTTAGAAGTAATGATTCAGTCAAAAAGCATATGAAGTTAGAAGTATATGTACAAATTATAGCTCCTGATGTGTGTTTTTATAATAAATGACTTAAATGGATTCCGTGCCTTAGTGTCTCATTTGAATACACGAGACATGCAACACTTTCCTTCTGCTTAAAGGGTTCCTGAATTGCAAGTTCTCATGGCCTCTCGATAAGGTTGCATTTCTTTTATGCCTAAGTCAACTGTCATTGAACTATACTGTTAATCCCCTGCCTTTTTTTCTTCCTTCAAAACAAGAGAGAATTTTGCATTCTTTAGATGCTCATAAAAACTGAGGGTTTACCTTGACAAAAGCAATTCCATTAGAAAGTCAAACCAATTTTTCATTAAAACTCTGGACATAAAGTTTGGTCTTTTTGTTTCCAAGTAAATAATTTCCATGTGGATCTCTTCTACAATTTCCTGTTGCTGTCTTTTTCATGGTAAGAAGCTTCTGTTTGGCTAAAGTACATTCTGTTAGAGCTGTTGCTTCTTCTGGTGTTTTATTTCAAAAGTCTAGACTCCAGGTCTGTTTTAGAAACCACTACTTGGTCCTCTGTACATGCCTTTACCAAGCATTACAAACTTGATGCTATTTCTAGGGCTTGAGCTGGATTTGGTCTTACAAGGGATCTTATATTTTAGTTCCTTTTCTCACCCCCCCCCCCCCTTGGAAACACAGAAAGTTATGACACTGGTGAGTAGTTAGTAACAGTGTGACCATAGAAAGGACAACAGTACAGTTGTGTAAAGAGCTTACAATAACAGTGGACACCCAACTGATCACTGTTGCAGTATTATATCCGTCCCGCCTTTCTCTTATTTTCTTCTTTTTTCTGTTTAGACTGAGGTGGTGCCCTTTTCCTTTTCTTCCTTTTTGTTGACATGTTCTCAACTTTGTTGCCTTCCTGGTTTCAGGACTGGGGCAAGAAAACCTGGAGGTCATTTGCACCCGTGCATGTCTTATGTATCTTGTAGACCTGATGTACGGAGCAAGTAGAAGATGCCTAGGCTTAAGTATACTGGCCAGATGCATGTCTGTTTCTGATGGGATATTGCAATGGTTAGTACTAATGCAACAGTGATCAGTTTGATATCTATACTTATTTTAAGTTATTACATAACTATACATTCTTACTGGTGTTTTTGCAATGCAGACATCTGTTTATTTGCCTAACTGCTCCACAACACCTGCTGCCACTCATTAGTGGACCACACATATGCCTCCAGGTTGCAGCCAACCCACTTCCTGAGAAGAGCTGCTATAGCCTGCAACAAGTTCCCCCCACCCTCACCATAACTGATGTGCTCATTCTCTATGACAGCTCAGTCAAGCACCTTAGCCACTAAATGAACTTAGGCTGCCTGGACTGCAGTGGAGGCTTTGTCCCTGCATGCCTCTGGAAATGATATAAATAAATGGGGCTAAATACTTTTTGACCACTGATATTGTAGGGAGAAAAATAATCTCTGGGATAAGGTTAATGACACTGAAACCAAAATTTGATAAACACATCCAGACATCATCAAGTGGTAACATGGCAGTTCTAGTTATATACTTAACTATGTACATTCAGAAAATCTCAATAGTTAGAGGTGTAAAATTAAAACTACAGATTTTGTAGCATGGGAAATTTGTGACAGTAATGGTACATTTTAGATGCTGTGCCATGATATTTACTGCATTTCATTTAATCATGCAATTAGCTGATTTTCAAATTAGAGAGAGTGGCAACTGGCATGACATACATTTTTGAAGCAAATGGATTATATTTTGTACTTGCCAGTTAATTTATGCTAAAATCATGGCAGAAAGGTTGTATCACAAATATGACTACTGTGCTCTATGACAGACTGAGGGGGGTTTAGCTAGGATGGAAGTGGGTACAATGCAACTGGTAATACTAAGCAGGATGGGTGGTATTGGACTGTACTGGACCATGCAGTGATGTTCTGAGGTCTGAAAACACAGATGGAGGGCCGCATCACCTTAGAAGATATGGTTCCACCCACCTTGTGAGGTAACATTTATTACTCTTGGAAAATATGCGTGCATGTATGTATGCAGGTATAGATGTATTTATTTTTTTAAATAGTTTCTCCACTGGTAATATTATTTAGCTTGGAATTGCCACAACATAAGCTGTTCAGTGAACTGATAAGGCAAGTTATCTGTTTAGAAGACTGTGGATTACTTCTGTGTCATAAATAGCACCGATTTGAAGGGGGCTGTCAGTTGATCTGAACAGCAAATACCAAGTGCAAATAAGAATTTTACATACAGCAAAGAAGCATAGCTGCAAGTACTTCAGCCTTGTTTATGTCTTTATATGTGTCTGTTTTTACACCGAATGTTCCAGATTTGTGAAAACTTCACAGCGGAGATTGTAGAATTCTTCTTTTATGTAATGCATTGCAGTGTATGTTGTTAGTATTAAAAAGCATGTCAATCCAGTTTTTATAATATTTTCTGTATTAATCTTGCAGAGACAGTATATACAATGATGATGTTGCCTTAAGCAGAAACAACAGAATGGTCCTATTTAGCATTTTAGTCATTGTATTATGCTGATTCAAATAAGCACTTTTATTTTATTTTTTTTTTAATTTTTCATCAGTTTCTAATTCCAAGTCTTAACTTTTATTTCCTTTTGTAACCTTTCATATTTAATTTTTATAATATGGTCCTGTTTTGATACTCGTGTTTTTCATTGTCCATATATTTTATTCTTTTAACCTCTTCATTGTTTTCCAAAGCTCTCTATACTTCTTCCATAGCACCAGTTCCAAAACTCCATTGTTTGTACTTCATACTGAATATAATAGTGCTAGATGCACTATTTGATTAATTCATACTTGACCATGTTTTATGTTTTTACTGGATTCAGCCTTGATCTCCTTCTTACTGCAATAATTATTTCTCCTCTTTAAATGCAGTCATATACCCTACCTGTATATCCCAACTTTCTGAAAACTACTAAATTTAATAAATAAAGTTTATTCTTAAATGTTCTCTAAAACTATTAATATCCTTAATTTCCATCACTGTCTTATCCCATTGCTCTGTCACCACCTTCCTCTTTCTAAATTTTACAACCAACACCATACTCTCTGATGTCAAGAAATAAATCTCCTCAGTTTTAGCCACATCCCCTAAATCTCTTTATTTATTTTGTTTATACTTAAACCAGTTATACCTAACAATATAACCATATCATTAATAGTTCAGTCATCCATGAGCCAGCACCCCTCTCCAGCCGAACCCACCACTGGTTCATTTTACAAAAGCTGTCATGGTTAGACCTTCCCAAATCAGTTTAATCTTTCCCAACTGAAAATTGCCCATAACATTCTCTGTCAACCACAAAACTGTCCAGCAATTCAAACTCTACTTGAATGGTATATACCTCTTTAATCTCTAAGATTTGAATCCACACACAAGGCTTCTGTCAGCAAAACCGCAAACTCCCATGGCAGTGCAATTAACTCCAGCCACATAGCTAAATTCTGGAACTCCCTACCCACTAACATCAAGGAAACAGAATGCCAATACAATTTCAGAAATACAATTAGGAACCTCTTTCTCACAACACCACTCTGTAATTGCAAAACTATTCTCCACCAACCTTCTCAACCAAGAAGTCAAGCTCCCCCACTCCCCTCAAACCACCATAGCACCATCCCAAACCTGTGCAGCAACAAATACATAATAACCTCAGTGAAGTCTACTCACAAGTCTCATATTTAGTCATCCGTAAATTTAATATCTTTAACTCTTTACACCACTATTTAATCCCTCCTTCCTGGTTCATTTTCTCATTCTGATTTTTGTCCCCTGTATCTGCCTTAGTCATACATCTGACTGTGTCCTTCATTGTATAGTTTCTCAAGCAGCTTTCTTAAAGACATCAGTTTATGCATAATTACTATACTACCTCACTAACTGAACCTTGTCTTGCGTGTTCACAAACCTCCATAATGTTTTCATTAACTGATGGATGCACTGCTACATAAATTTACAGGCATAACCATATGCATAATTGTAGAGACCTGCACAGCTGTATATAGAGATCATTGAAAACTTGCAAATCTTTCCTCACAGAAATCACTGTTAAAGAAAATATTGTAATTATTATGTTTAATGGTATGAATGCTGTAAAATTATTTGCAGAATGTTTTCTCCTAATGTAAATGTGTATTCTTTTCTGTGTTGAAGTTTTAATGCATGTTTAGTACATTCACTGTAGTTGAGGTTTTCTCCTGGGACCTCTACTGAAAAGGTTTTTTTCCTACAACTTGGTCAGACTTCCCAGAAAATAAAATATAAATAAATAAATAAAATTTACCCTTCATTTTTTGCAGCTAGTACTGTATCACCTGCGTAAGACAAAACCAAAGGCACTTCCACCTTACTCATAAATCACACTTTTGCCTTTCTCAAGCTGCTTTCAACCTCCATAGGTACTGCATTCATAGCTAAACTTAACAGTGTACTAATTTTTTCACTTTGCTACCCATTCACCAATATTGTAAACTGACTGTTTAAACAGGTTGTCATAAATTTAATAATTTCCCTTTTGTTCTATAAGTACTCAAAATTCTCCATGACCATCTGTGCCCAAAATTTTTTTTTCCTCTAACCTACAATTATCTCACTTGATATGTCTTTTATGAGTATTAGCAACTCCTGATGTTTGTCTTTAACACTATACACTCCTTGTATTAAAATTCCTTCTAATATTTTCTCATATCCTTTTTCAAATGCCATAATAATTTTTAGTTAGTATTATTCTGCATAATTTATATTCAGCTTTTTACATGCTTTGTTTCCTTTCTCCATAGGAATCTTATTTTCCACTTCACACACCTTATAGTTAATAATTCCTCCCTTTCCACTTATCCATAATAGCAACATGCAACGATTTCTGTTTCTCAGTCACTTCATTACGGAGCATTTAATATATACCATCCAGTCCTGGGACTGTGTGCTTATTGACCTGTTTCAAAACAGCATTTAATTCTTGTGTTTAGTTTACCAGTTCAACATATACAAATATTTTTTTTTTCATTTCTTTTAAGGTCCTGGTTATACCCAACTACCTTTTTCTCATCTACATGCATCTTGTTCACATAATCAATCATTAGTTTTCCTGCAGTGATTCACTGGTGCCCTGGCCAGATTTGCCTTGGTCAGTGTAAATACCCCCTTGGGTCTCCTCTGAAAAGAGGACATTGGACTAGTGAAACTTTCCAGATCAGCAAAAGGTAATAAATACATTTGATTGTTAGAAATGCATTTCCAGAAGTCTAATACAGTGAATGAAAAGGTAATGCACAAGGCAGATATAAATAAAAGCGTAGAGTATCATTAAAATGGAGACGAAACATGCTGCATACATTGACCGGATTGTACCTGTATCCTTTGTTTCTTCTTTTCTTTTTTTTTCCATTTGTTTCTAAGTAACGTTCTGACAAGTAGTATGTTAGCTATACCTTGTTTAACTTCCTCAAAGTTTGTGTGTTCTGTTTCTGCTTCATATCACTGCTCCTTATGTTAATGAATAGTAGTCACATCATGCAACCTTAGCCTCTTGGATTATAAATGATTTGCATGCTGTGTCCACTGTAAAATGCTATAAATTAAATTCATTTTTTTTGTTTCTCTGGAAACACTCAGGAAGAGTGGTACACAGTTCTCTTGATGTTTAACTTAACAAATCTCCAAATAGCACATAAGACCCTTGAAGTGAGACATTATTGACCTCACTGGTTCAGCGGAGAAACAAGAACAACAACAACAAAAAAAGAAATTCTTTCATCATCCTCAGCCCAAAATACTCCCACCATCACCATTTTAAATTACAATTGAGAGTGTCCCACTGCAAGTATCCAACTGCCCATAATGAGTCTCAGATATGTGATTGTAGGCATGTAAACACCCACTTATAAACAATAACTGCAGCAGAACAGTGTAAACATTAGCTGTACTAGAAACTAAACTCTCAACATGGCCCTAATCCTAAACATAACATTATCCATAACTACTGCCATATAAGAGCTAAAGTGAATCATGCTGATGAGTTTGGAACTTAATTTGTATCTGAAAGTAGAATTAAGCTTACTCATGTAAAATGAGCATAGGTCCAGGCTTCATTCAGGTTGTATTCCTAACCCACTGACTTAAATGTAGACTCTAAAGTCATAAGGCAAATGGTAGGGCAAGAGTTATTCTCTTGGACTTTTGAGGCTGGGTTTGTCTTAAGAAAATGGTGTGAGTGAAAGTGTAGGTATATTTCAGACATATTGTTACTGTGCAAGCTAACAATAACGTTCAGTATTATTGTTAGGGGTCTGATTAACATTAGGGATAGGGCAAGGTTAGACAGGTGTGGCAATTTTGGCAGTGTTTTATAGATAGTGTTCTAGAAAACATCCATGTAAGCTCAAACTGTTGATGCATTTCAGAGATCCTGAAGAAAAAGAAAAGGAAACATTTTTCGCCTCACAGTAAGACGCTGTCTGGTTCGATTCTCAGCTAGAGCGTCTTCTGCATGGCGACATGCGTGAATGGGCATACCTTCGTTGAAGGTTGTGCATCAGGGCTGGTAACTCAGCACGTAAAAATCAACTACCAATCATTAGTGGACCGGAGTTCCGCTGTGGCGACTCCTAACCGGGAAAAGCCGAACGACACAACAAGTTAAAATACCTTGTGTAGATCTTTGACTACATTTAATCTGACAAAATTTTCAGAAATGTGTAGATTACTACCAGCAGTACTACAGTCAGCTCAGAAGTTTAAGATTCCCAGTCAAAATGTCCAAGTAGCAAGAAGGTTGTTACAGTCACAAGTATGTTACAACCATAAGAGGATACCACAAAAATGGAGTGGAGTGCTTCATTACTTTAATTCATTTCTGGAAGCTACTTACAGAGATGTACGCAATTCAAAGAACCACTATGGGCAAATGATGCAAAAACATATATTTTTTTATCTTGCCATGAACTACTGCACCTTCCAAAGCTGCTAGCAGCAAAATAAGTACTCATTCCTAATTTTATTTTATTTTTTTAATCCTCTTCTTCCTTCATGGGGGCAGACATCCAGATTCCCTTGGAAAGCCAAACCTTTCACATAATGCACTACGAGAGCACAGATTGTGAGAATAAGTAGCCCTACCATTTGTTGTCAGACTACACTTCCATTCACTTATAATGGAAAACCTGGAAAAAAAACTGCTAAGTTTGAGAGTCTGCAGATCATATAAAGGCCCCTCAATCCTCACCACTGACTCCAGTTTAGGAGAGTCACAGAAAACACCTGAGCACAGAGTAAAATTCCACAATTTCCCTTAAGAGCACAACAGGATCATACACTATTTCCTGGGACTGGACTATATACCTTTGTCCACCCCAAATGTAATCCATTATTATATACTTCAGAGCAATGTGTTCCAATTTAAGACCTCTGATGCGCTCACACTCAAAATAAATTTAAATCTCACACACTCAGACACTTATGAGAAGCCTGAAACAGATTTCCAGCTGTGTCCCCTCCCCAATGCAGATGGTAAATGCTGCCACCAGAGTCAGACAGGTCTACACGTCCTTCAAAGGGTGATTAATTATTAAAAATTAAATATCAAAATAAATGATAGCTATGACCAGAAACAGCTAGGCATTCGAGGTGACCAGTGGAGTATCAAACAGGTATAAACACTCTCTAATCTCTAAAGAACACGCTGATTGTCCAGCCACAATGTAAAGTGATAAAAATGTAATAATAAGTAAAATGATTGCAAGAATGTAAATCAATAACTTTCAATAAACACCAGAATTCACTAATCAGAAATGTATAATTAAACTGTAGGATAGAAGTCCATCATTTTAGAAAAACTCTATCTACATAACTAAACTTTCCTAATCTAACTAGAGGATTCTGTCACTCACGCTAATCTAAAACATAATAGCATGGCAAAGGCAGGCTTACATTTTTGGGTGAGTTCTATTTTGTGGGTATCTACTGACTGCAACTCTTCACTAACGGCTCCTCTTCAGAAACTGCCCAGCACAGCACTGACTTCAGCAGTCTCTTTTATAGTTCAGGTTAACAGTCTCAACTGTCTTATTTAAATAAAAACAGTCAGTTGTTTGAAAAAGTTCTTTTTCCTGTCAATCAGCTGTTCAGATAATCACCTAGCAAAAGGAGTATTCTGATGACATCACCCACTGGTCATCTGATTCTCCACAGACAGGTTTTTTTTTTTTTTTTTTACTTTAGAATCTCCCTCACAAACATGTGCAGTTGGAAATGTGTAAAAACACTGACAAATTCTTTAAACATTATGTATAAACAGGGAGATACTCAACATTTAAAAACGTGTTTACATTTCCACAATTTTTACAGATGTTGCTCTTACTGATGTACTACACATTTTCTGAAAGAAGCTTGCAAAAGTCAACAAATTATTGAAATGAAAAAGACTTTACAAAGAACAGTTTTGCAGGTTTCATTTCCTAGTCAAGTTACTCCTTCCATCTCCCTTCCTTCAATGAGCTAGAGTCTCACATTCCAGCTTGGGTAGTTTCAACTAATTGATCAACTTTGCGTGCATAGCCGGCCTTAGGCATAGGCCAACTAGGCAGCTGCCTAGGGTGCCGCTGTAGTAGGGGTGCTTTTCCAGTATTTATTTGGTGTAGGTAGACCAGGATGGGGGCACCAGATGGTGTGGTAAGGGGCACCGTGGAGCCCTTTTGCCTAGGGTACCAGTTGACCTAAGGCCACTCCTGTTTGCGTGACAATGTACATCAAACAAATCACAGCCTGATGTGCTGCCACAACTGTTCCCTCATATGTCTTTTCACTTCTGAATAGCACTTCCAAGGAATTATGTCTAAAAAAAGCTTGCACATCAATCCAGTGTTTAGGCCACTTTGTCGATTTCTTAAAATATGCTCAATAATATATTCAGTTTGAATTGCATTATGGCTGCTCACATGCTTATCTTTTCAGAGTTATTCTGTTATAGGTTAACCTAAACTATGGTATTTAATGCCAAGCTGTACAAAACAATAAAACAGTTCTCAATTTCTTCTCAACAGTGACCTTCCAAGCCTCTGATGTGACCCAGTACTTTGTTACTAATATTTTATGTAGTCTGGCTTAGTTGTAACGTATCTGTCATCCTCTCAGCAACAGACTCATGGAGAAAGCTTCCAAATCCCATACATTTGAAAGGTAGAAAGAGGCATTATGTGCTGGAGGGTATTTTCTTGTCCATTTGCCCAAAGCAGGTTACAGCATAAGGTTATGAAGTTATTATACTTGTAAAGTGCAGATGTAATCATTCATCTCTTAAGACCAGCAATTTCACTGCGTTTTAATGTCCTAACATGAGTGTGATTAAATAGAGTGATTCTGTTAAACAAAAATAATACAGTGTGTGGAGTATGTAGCTTATTTATATTTCAGTTGTTAGATTGTAAGTTTGCAATAAATATAAATGTTTTTCCTTTATGATTCTGCATACACAGGGAATATCACTGAAATATAAGCACTGCATTTAAGCTGAGTGAAATACTCTCATTGGTATAACACAGCTGGACATGGGAGAGTATGTTTAATGCTGATGAGTAACTATAAAAAGTGTGAATTTTCCAACTGACACATTAATGCCTCATAAACCATGGGCCTCCCTTTTTGTGCAAGTTAAGTTGCAGTGTCACTGGGGAAACTGCATGCTAATCTGGCAGTCCAAGGAGTGGCTAATGTTAATTAGCCACGTGCTCTACCCCAGAAATGGCCATGGTTCTCTAAACTAACACACAATTTTGCTCTGCTAAATAATTTTTTTCAGTAGGAGGAAAAATAAATGCCATCTAAAATGCTCCCCTTTTCATTCCTGTGGTACTAGTTGCGGCTCGTACCATGATTACAGGTATGTATATTGGAGCTGTGGGTCTGTGTGAGGATGCTGTGTGCACATGTCTGCAGAAGCATGAATATAGCTGAATGGATGTGCGCTGACTGTGTGTGTGCTAATTTCCAAACCCATGTTGACCAATTAGCGCAGGTGAAGAGAATCTCTCTGAATCCACCCCATATCTGTTTAATTTCCTAACATGAACCTCAAGCCCTTTTACAGAAAAGACAAAAAGTGGATGATTGGTACAAGTCATTCTGCAGTGCTACGAATGTATTTAATTAGAAGTGAGGAAGCAGACAGGAGTGTTGAGCTGTAGTGTTGACAGTGCACATGGCATAACACAGAAAGCATGGGTTACCAGTAATAAAACTGGCGCTGGATGTTAAAGAGGATAAACACTTGGAAAGGACTCAAAAAAGGGTCCAGACCAGTTTACTGTCTGTAATCCTGAAGCCTGTTGCAAGCAGTTGAGACACGTTACATTAAATGTAATGACTTTGCAGATATGTGAGAAGTAGAGAAAATGAAAAGGTCAGTAAGAAACATTTGTAATATTGTAGAGTTGGCAGGACCTTAGTAATATGGTAAATAAAGAAAAAGTCAGTGCTATTATCATATAGGCTATTATAATCATAAGATCAAATTGTTTAGAAAATATATTAGACTGGATGAAGCAAAATTGCATGATATACGAACACATAGTGCCACAGTGTATGTTGCAGTTATCACTTATAGTGTAGAATTTTGAAATCAAATCAGATGCACAGAGATGTGTTAATGTTTTGAACCATGCATATTCTTATTTGTGTACATATACACACATGCATATATGTATTAAGGATTCACACATGCACACAAACTAGTGTTGTAAAATTTTATTATCCAAGGTTGCCACTCTTGTATTTATCATAATATGATCTTAGCGTAATAATGACAGTAATGACTTTACCCTTACTCATCCATCTTTTGTGCAGTCTTATTTTTGGTAGAAAAGAACATTTACATTTAAAATTATTTCTGGATAGACTGTCTTTATCCTGGAGCATCTGTTCAGTATTAGGTATAAAACAGAAAGAATGGATCACCTGAGTCTTTGTAACTGCTGCTTTGATTTATATAAATTATGAAGTAATTGCTTAAGCAAGAGTAAAAATAGGCGGAAATTGTATGTGGAAGAGAAGTTGTCAACAGAAAAATGTAATATAATTACCTGGTTACTGAGGTGCCTGAGTTAGGAGCTTTCTTCAAGGCAGATGCTCAGGAAATTAGATGATTTCCTTTTATGACTACATAGCAACACTGGCAAGGCTGTGTAAAGCTGAAAGACTGAGAACAGGCTGCAGTTTTATAAATGATTCATAAAAATTTGCTTTACCAGTTGATAACAACATAAATGAAACATTAAAAAGAAATCTGTTTTTCTTTCTGTCTTATGTGCAAGTGCACACTCTCCCCACACCTACACAAGCACCTTATCACACACACACGTGTGTGTATAGATAGAACATAGAACACATTTGGGTGCTTAGAGACTCTTAACAAGAACTTTGAGCGGTTGCTTATTATGTACTTTGCAAATTTGTCTGGTAGTTTAGAGCAAGAGGATTAAAGGTATAGACTGCTAAAGAGCTTCACCCTATAATCCTGTGTTTGATTCCTTTTGTTTTCCTTTTCATTCTGGGCAACTCTGTATAATTCACTTTAGCTAGGAACCAAGATTGTGGACAGACATACTCAGTACACTCTATTGAATACATTATTTATCTGAACAACTTTCATAAACATTACAGGTCAGAAGGGACCATGGCCTTTAAGGGGTATCGGCAGAACAGGTGTGTAACACCAGAGACAGGCATGTTTATCTAGAAGTGAACATCTTATGCTGTTAGAGGAGAACAACTAAAAAGGAAGCATGCATTTTCTAAGTCTGTAGAGATCAGTATTTGGAGGGGTGTGTACATTTTAAAAATGTGAGGTGAATGATGTAGAAAGGTACAGTTGTGTAAAAATCTTACCTTAACATTAGATTTCCTTGCCGTCACTGCTGTAGTACTCCTAACTTATGGAATTCCCTGCTGTGGAAGCCCAATGTCTGGTCAGTCTACCAAAGCCTACTGTTGCTTTAAGGTATGCTGAACATCACCCAAATGCTCCTTCCGTGGTGTAGGGCAAAAGGGTGAACTTTAGGCATACCATCCTCACAACTGAGTGACCCAGTAGGAACACCAGTCTAAGGAAACTCAAGGGGCAGCTTGTATATCCAGGAAGGCAAAGGACTAGGGGGATTGAGGGAGGGAGTGAATATTGCAGCAGTGAAGGCAAGGACATCTATTGTAATGGTAAGATTTTACACAACTGTAGTATGTCCTTACAATGACTGCTGCAGTATTCCTAACATATGGGAGAGTACCAAAGCTCGAGGAACTTGGGAGGAGGAAGGATCAGTAGAGTCCTGTAAAAAGCCATGAAGAATGGCGCTAGCAAAACCAGCCCTAGCTGTAGGAATACCATCCAACTTGTAGTGCTTGGTAGAAGTATGCATAGAAGTCCAGGTAGCTGCTTCAAGAATAGAATTAGTATCTAAGCCTTTGAAAAAAGCACTAGAAGAAGCCACAGCTCTAGTAGAATAAGTCTTTACACAAAATGGAAGTTTGTTGTCATGAAATAAAAAGAAATAGCCTTTGATATCCAAGAAGAAATAGTTTGCCTGGGTACATCTAATCCTTAAGACGTAGATGAAAAGAAACAAACAACTGATCAGATGTTCTAATAGCCTTAGTCTTATCGAAATAAAATATGAGTTGTCTATGCATATCCAAAGTATGTAGCACCCTCTCAATATCAGATTATGGAGAAGGTTAAAAAGTAGGCAAATTAATGGACTGGTTAAGTAACAACTCATTTAACCACCTAAGGCATAAAAGAAGGATTAGTACGCAAGGACACCCTGTCCTTGTGAAATTTCAAAAAATGAGGACAAGCCATAAGGGCTTGCAACTCAGACAGTCTTCTGGCAGAAGTAAGAGCTAACAAAAGAGCAATCTTCCAAGAACAATGTTCCAAAGAAGCTGAAGCAGGAGGCTCAAAAGGAGCCCGAGTTGACTTCTCCAAAACAAAATTAAAATCCCAGGGAGGAGGAACAGGTTTCCTGGGAGGTCTAATATTAAGGACTCCTTTAAGAAATTGTTTAGCCTCAAATCTGGAAGCTAAAGGAAAAGTTAAAGGCAGACGAGCAAAGATAGCTGACGAGTAGGCCTTAACAGAAGAATAGGCCAAACCAGCATTAAGCAACTCACACAAACAAGAGAGAACCAAAGGAACATCCAAAATAAGAGACACCAAATAGAAAACCTCTTCCATTTAGGTAAGTAGGATTTCATAGTAGTAGGTTTCCTGGCCTCCTGCAGGACATTTAGCACATCCTCAGAAAAAAGGTGTCTATGAGAAATCAAAATCCTATTACCCACAGTGTCAGTTGAAGTGTGAACATGTGGGTATGGGTGATGGATCCCATGTCTTGTTTGAGGAGCTCCACCCTGTAAGGTAACTTGTGATGATTACCTTTGGCTAGATGCAGAAGTAGAAGAACCAGTGCTGTCACAGCCAAAAGGGAGTCACTAGCAAGATTTTGGGAGCATCCTGTTGAATAGGATGTTGAAAGGAGGAAGGGGAGGCAATGCATAAAGAAACATACCCTTCCAAGAAAATGAGAGGGCATCCACCTTCCACACCAGAGGACCTGAGACTCTGGCACAAAATAGAAGAGGCTGTCTTTTCAGAGGGGAGGCAAATAGATCTACTTGCGGAGTACCCCACTGGTAGACAATGTCCAGAAACACATCTCTGTGAAGCATCCATTTGTAATTTGAGTTAAGGACCTGCTCAAAGTGTCTCCTACAGTGTCTGATCTGAAGAGGTATAAACTGCCTAAAGAGTCATTTGATGCTTGACAGCAGTATCCCATACCAGAAGTGCTAACCGGCAAAGAAGATAATATCTTATTCCTCTCTGTCTGCTGATATAACACATCTCTGTAGTATTGTCTGTGAATACCTTGAGAGTCCCTAGAGAGAAAAGAGGATGAAAGGCCTGAAGAGGCAGCATAAGAGTTTACATCTCTTTGACACTGATGTGCTGCTTCTGTGGACGAGGCAACAACATCCCCTGTATCTTTAAGGAGCCAAATGTTGCTCTCCAACCCACGTCTGAAGCATCTGTAAACATTCCTGAGAGGGAAGAGGAGGATGAAAAGGGAGCCTGGATTCAGAGACACCTGATGAATCCACGAGTGCAGTTCTTTTTTGAGACAAGGCAGAAGAGGAACTACAAAGTCTAGAGGACGTGCATGTTGAAGCCACACCGACTTCAGATACCACTTAAACTTTTTCATGTAAAGTATGGCCAGAGGAAGCATCAGAATGGTGGATGCTATGAAACCCAGAACTCTGAGAAACTCCCTGGCTATAGTGGAGGCCAGAGGAAGAAGAGTTTAAAAGTAAGAAATGAGAGTTAAGGCCTTTGGAGGAAGCATTGGTGTTAGCACTGGCACTGTATGAATCCTGCAACCCAGAAAGACATGATCCTGAGTAGTCAGAGAAGACTTTTTGAAGTGTATTGTGAACCCCAGGCTCTGAAGAAGGGAAATTGCAAAAGGGTCTCTGAAGCGAATGCCTAAATCAGCAGGTCATCCAGGTAAGGAAATATTTGGATCCCTTGATGCTTGCAAAAAGTAGTCACAGGAGTGAGGCATTTAGTGGACACTCTTGGGGCAGTAGAAAGGCCAAAGAACAAAGCAGTGAATTAAAAATACCAGGAATCAACAGAGAAATGCAAAACTTTCTGAAAAGAGCATGGATCAAAATATGGAGATAAGCATCCTTGAAATCCAAAGACATCATATAGGCCTGATGTAGCAAGAGAGGAAACAAGAGTCTGAAGGGACAACATCCGAAAGGAAGACACCATCAGAAAAGTGTTAAGATAAGAGAGGTCTAGAATTGGTCTTCAAGTGCCCTCTTTTCTGGGCACTAGAAACATTCTTGAGTAAAACCCATTCCCCCTTTGGGGCACATGCACCTCTTGAATAGTACCCTGAGTCAAGAGACCTCAAAGAACCTCTGGGAAAAAAGGAAGTTGTTCCTAAGAGACTGAGAAATGCCCATAAATAGAGAATAGGATTTCTGCACTGTGAAGTACCCCTGACTAATGATTGACAGAACCCAAGACTCCTGAGTGAGCTGTAGCCAAACAGGAAGAGAAAGAGGAATGTGGCTGGAAAGAGACGGATAGTCATACAGCACCTGGTTTATCAGGAAAGGAAGGCTTCTGAATCCCTGACGTCTAAGTGGCCTTAGCAGGAGGAGCCCATTTGCCACTGTTTTTAACTTTATTAGAAGGGTGAGATTCCCTACCAGCAAAGGCTGGCTTATTGTAGTACTTTCTGTGAAATTTAGGCACAGGAGAAACAAACACGTGTAAGGCCTTCCCCTTATCCTGAAGGAACTTAAACAAACCAGCAGCTGCTTCTCCGAACAAAAGTTAAGCCTATTAACTTAGCCTTAATATCATCAGGTAAAGGTTGAAGCCTAAGCCAAGAACACCTCCTCATTACTGAACCAAAAGCAGCAGCCCGAGAAGAGGCATCTGTTGCATCATAACTGCATTTCATAGAATCACGAACCACCTCAGAGGAAGTCCCTAGCAAAGAAAGAGCAGAAGTTTTACCCTTGGAGTCTAGAAGATCAGAAATAAGCTGACAGGCCTGAGGAAAGAGAGCCAAGACATACCTAGACATATGGGTCTGATAATTAATAGCCCTAAAAGCTAGGTAGCAGAAGTGTGAACTTCTTACCCAGTCTTTCTATGGTTCTGCTGTCTTTGTCTGAAGGCAGTAACATGGGCATAGGAAGCAACTGAGGTGGTTTTCAGAGGCTACAGACAACACAGAGGGGTCAGTAACTGTACAGTTATACAAAAAGTTGTAATCCTCAGGCACCCGTAATCCTCAGGCACCCGTAAAACCTATCAGGCTTTTTGGGAGCGGGGAGGGGGGGGTAGAGAATCAGGTGCTTTAGAGGCATTGAAAAAAGCATCCAGCAAGGCAGCCGAAACAGGAGGGACAGCAGAACTCATAGCACCTGCTATGGATATCAGAGACCTGAGCACAATCCCACTTTAAAAAAAAAAAAAGATCATCCTAGAGACTGTGTCCCCAAAGAACATTTATTCAAAAGGAGTATCATGACTATTAAATTCCTCCTCCTCTGACCCATAGTCCAAAGGAGAAGGAATTTGAGTAGAATAAGTCAGGGACTCTTCATCAAAATCCAACTCTTCCTCAGAAGAATCCTGTTCTTTAGGCCTTTTAAGGGGAGTAGAGGACCAATGAGGAGCAGGGGCAGCAACCCCCTGAGAAGGCTTTAATAACATTAAAGCATTAAATAACCCCCTGAGTAAAGGTCTGCCACTCACTTTGTGGATCCCTAGGAGCAGAAGAAACATGTTTAATTTTTTTTGTTTCTTTTTTAATGGAATATCTGCCCTATAAAACTGAGAAAGAAGGCTCTGACCCAGGACGGCATTTGATAACCATAGTAGGAAAGACCTCGGGAGAAACACCCGGCAGAGGTTGGATAGTGGAAGATTCCAGTCTTACCTTTTTCACCTTCTTCTTCTTCCCTAATGGCTGACCCTTGGGGGGGGGGGGTCTTTCCACTGTATCTTTAGCAGGAAGCTTAAGTTGTTGGTTGTAAAGATAAAAGGAAAGGGAAAAAAGCCTACAGTGAAGAGTTTTTGGGACGAACGCCTGACAAATTGAACTAGACGCATTGTCTTGAGAAGCACCTAGGCAGAAAATGACACCTATCATGGTGGTTTTTATGGGGTATACGTCTCCCACAGTGGCATTTACCCTTCCTGGATGACATTAACCCCAACAGCAACAAAAAAAGCCAAGAAAAAGAAAATCCCAACAGGGTACTTACCTGCAATGGCTCAGATTTCAGCAAAAGGCATTCATCGGAGAATGAAAATGCATTAAAACCAGTTGGAAAATGGATGCAGATGAACAGACCGATCAGAAGAAGCGTTCAGACTACCGTCAAAGAAATTTGAGTATATTATGCCTGAAATTCATCTTTATGCCCTACACTACACGAGAAGCGTTTGGGTGATGTTCAGTGTACTTTAAAGCAGCAGCAGGTTTTAGTGCTTTGGTAAACTGGTCAGATGTCAGGCTTCCATGGCAGTGAATCCCATAAATTAGGAGTACTGCAGCAGTGAATGTAAGGCTATCAGGTTCTGCATCTGAGTACTAGCTACAAATTTCTGGCTACATCTCTGCCAGACAATACTCCTAGAAAGAGGTACCAGTGGTTAGTGGGTTTACCTAGATAGCAGATGAAAACCTGTCCTCATAATCTTAGTAAATTATTAGATTTTTTTCTTCCTTTAAATGAAAATTTCCAGAAACAGAGTACTGCATTGATACCTTTGGCTTATGAGGAAGTGCAGGGAAGACAAGATAGTTTTCATAGTAGGAGATTGATACAGCCTTGTCATTATGCCAAAAATGTAAAGAGAAATCATGGTGCATAAGTAGTCTGGCATTAGTTTTGTACAGGTCTTTAGTACCAGACCTTGTTGATGGTACTGAAAATAACATGGAAGTAAAAATATCAGAGATAGCAGAGAACAGCCACCTGGAATTGCAGTCAGTTGCTGAGAGGATTAGGAGGAAAGGAAGTGTTATTCTCTTATTCTTACAAGCTTTGCTTTGTAAACCCATAGTATATCACTGATAACTGTGTAAGTTTTAGTGATTTCCCTAAACTATGCTGTTAAAACTTTGTGAAATTAAGAAAAACCTCACAGATTTTATATTAATACTTGCTTTAAGATTAGTATGAAGAATGGCTTAGTAGATGGTCATGTTTGAGTTTCCATGAAGTCTTTCTCCAGGTTATATGCAATTTTACATAACATTAATTCATTCTCTGACAGTACTTTCTTTTACTGATAACTGCTACACTTTACATAGATCGACTGGAGTGGTAAAGTATGCACAAACAAAATGTGTTGTAGGGTTGCGCATTTAGTTAAATGTTGGTATGCGGAGCGGGTGAAGAATGTCTAGGTCATGATTAGCTAAGGCTTAATGTTATGATGTTCACCGTGTTTCACTGTTGCAGTCATTACTCTTGGGTTATCCTGCTGGCAGGCTACCCTCAGTCGGCCAGAATTCCAAAGTCTAGGTCCGGCGTCAGTTGCCATCACGTCTTCCCTGACGTCAGTGCACCAGGGGTATATAAGATGCAGCCAATGCCATTTTCTTCAGTCTTTCTTGCCGCGCGGTGCCCGAAGCAAAAGCAGTTCGCAAGTGCCGGTCGTCCGACTCCTGAGATTTTCAAATCCGAATTTCAGAACCAAAGTCTTCATTAAAGCTAAGTACCCCATTGGGGAAACTTTTTTCTTGCTCCAGACCAATGTCAGAAAAAGTTAACAATTGCATTTCTTGTGGGAAGCAAATACCTCATAAGGATTTTCACTCTTACTGTATTCCTTGCCTGGGCCCTGATCACATCGTTGATAGCTGTCGGTTTTGTGCTAGATTTAACCAACGCACTATCAAGCGTCGGTTCAATTTTGCATTTCATTACTGTGGCCGAAGATTTAATTATATAATGCCATCAGACCAGCAGACAACCGGAGTTTACAAAAAACGCAAGGACAAGGATAGGCATCCGAGGTCCAAAACCGATGACGAAGCCTCTACTAGGCCAGTCGCCGGTTCTCAGTGAGGTGCTTTCGCAGTCCCTGGCGCCCGCTACCTCAGAGCCACAGGCCGCTACCGACTCCCACGTGGAGCTGACTGGGCCATTGGATACTCAAGGTATTGGACACTCGGAAATCATTCCCTCAGATGGGTTCGGAGCTGCTGAGCAGGCATCGGCTTCTGAGGGTGTCTTCAGACCTACACAACTATATATTAAGCCATCTTCAGCTTCAAAGACAAAGACTAAAGCAGCCCGAAAGACAAAGAAACAAGTACAGCATTCTCCTACTCAGAATTCCATGCCTAAAAACAGATGCTCAAAATGGCGGAAGACCTAATTACTTTGATCAGGGGCTCCCATCCCCCTCCTGATAAGAGGCCTGGGCAAGATACAGAGTATGAGTCTTCTGATCAGGTATCTATTTCCTCTGATTCCTCTTCTGAACAGGATTACTCCATGCTTCCCTATGAGGATTCTGATGCTGAAAAATCCATTCCTTCAGCCTCTCCTCCTGAGGATTATTCTTTTGGGGAAACCCTGCATACTATGAGGGAGCATTTCCACTGGGAGAGCCAAGATTATTCTGAATCTAAGAAAAGGCTCAGAGACTTTCTGCTACTTCCTCGGCACAGACCCCTTGCTATTCCACCTGTTCTAGACATTGTAGATGATGTATTTTCAGAGTCCGGCCTGTCCCCTGACTCTTTACCCCCTGAACCTGCTAAGCCAGACAGATACTACAGGGTCCTGGATTCTCATAAATTCCTATATAAAACCCCGCTGCTGACTCAGAAACTATATCTCAGGTCCCCAAGGGGGTTAAAGCTTCCACTGCAAAAAAACTTGTCCCCTCTGATAGGGATTCTAGGGCTCTAGACAGATGGGGGGAAAAAAGTCTACACTTCTGCTACCCTGGCTGTAAGGGCTTTAAATTGTCAGTTTCATATGCTTAAATATCAGCAATATTTAATGTCACTGCTTAACAGAAAATGTTGACAAATACTGAATGTTCAGAGAACAAGGAATTGCAGGATTTATTGCATGCAACTGAACAAGTGGGAAAGCATACTTTGCAATGTGGTTATGATTCACAGGAGGCTTCTTGCAGGGCCGCTGTTACAGGTTCTGTTATTCGAAGGCATGCTTGGTTAAAGGAACAGAATCTGCCTGATCATGTTAATGCAAAATTATTGGATGCACCATTACAGCATGATACTTTGTTTGGTACTAAAGCAGAAGAGGTGTTGAAAAAATGGAGGATAAAGCAAAATCCATGCAGACAGTCAAGGATTTCTTACAGGTACAGCCACCCAGGTTTAAGGAACTGACCTTCTAAAAATTGGTCCTTTCCAGTGTCAGACAGACCACAAAGAGGCAGATACAGGCATCCCAGAGGCAGATCTCAGCCCCAAGGCTCATACAGGCCTAAACAAGATCTCAGCTCTGACTCAGCCACTTCTAAACCTCGAGGAGTCCTTACTGGCTCGAGGCTAACCCCTTATCCCAGCATGCATAGCAGTAGCTACCCAGATCTCATTTGCTGCTTGCAGCATCGAGATTGTCTTCTACTGACTCAGGCTAAGTAGTTTATTTTTTCTGTAAAATTATTTGTTTATGCTAATTTTTGTTACTGTTGTTGTTTACTCTTGATAGGCCGTCATTTACTCTCAGGCCTTTTTTCGTGTGTATTCGGCAGCCTGTTTTTTCTTCAGGTTTGTTGTCTTGTCCCTTTTTTCCCTCCTTGCTGCTTAGGGAGAAGCCATTTTAGTTAGAGGCTTTCTCCCTTTGGGAGCATTAGCCATTTAACTTAGAGGCTACCCCCCTTCTCTTTTTTTCCCTCCTTCTTTATAAAATATATATATATATATATATATATATATATATATATATATATATATATACTCTTTATTGTGCTTCACTCTTTGTTGGTATGATGTCTAAAGAACCTACAGAGCAGTCAGGTTTTAAGAAATGCGACTCGTGTTGACAAAAATGCCCCTTACGGATGGGCACATGAGTGTTTATTGTTTAGGTGTGGTCCACCTTCAGGACTCGTGCTCTATTTGTCATACCTTCAGTGCACGGGTTTTGCAGGAGAGGCGTAACAAACTGATTTTGAGAGGATTGTTAAAAACTCAGGTTGAAGTTGCATTGGATACTCAGCCTTCCAAAAAAATCTGATGATAAACAGGCATTTTTGTCAGCTCCACCTTCAGTGCTGACAAAGTCAAAATCTAAATCTTCAGATCCTTTGGAGCGGATTGTTGGCTCCGAGGACTCCTTTTCTCCAGCGGCTCCATCTGTGGCTTCGGAGCAGAACCGGACTCAGAAGAGATCGAGATCTCCTTCTTTGGATCTGGTGAGATCTGCGCCTCAGTCTCCACTTTTACAGTCAGCAGTTTGTCCTCGGCCCACTCCTCTTGGTCATCCAGGAGTTTATCGGATGATGATATGGAGAAAGTGGTGAAGAGGCTGCTCAAGACATGGGTATTTGCTCAGTTGTTGTCGGGGCCAGCCCAGAAGGAAGTGGCTCTGTTTTCCTATCCAACCCCTGTCTCGGTTACTCCTCTGACTGCATCCAGTTCGGAGCCAGAGTGCATGGAAGTAGTATTGGTGCTACATTGAGGGGTCTGGGCACCGATACTCCCTCGTCGGCTCTGAGGGGGGAAGTGGCATCGGACCCTTGTCCAACCCTGCTGTCCTTCTCGGAGCTTCTGCTCAGGTGAGTGTGGCTCCCACATCTGACTCGGAGCCATTATCTTCAGTGCAAACGAGGTCTCCGGGCTCACCAGAGCCTCTCTCTGTTCTGTATTGTGGTGCCTTCGAGGTGATGAGGTGCTGTCCATCGAGATGGCCCCACCCTCTGTTCCATTGACTCCATCCCCATCGATACCAGTGTCTGCCTCAGATCTTTCTCTCCATTCCAAGCGTAGATAACCGATGCCCCAGGGCACCCCACAGAGCAACCCCTCGTCGTCTTCTTCTGAGACCTCTTCTGAGCATGCCTCAGAGGAGGTTCCCAGGAAGAAAAAATGTAAAAGGAAACATGTGGACTCTCCTGAGTCTGTCACCTCTGACACAGACTTGGATGACTCGGAAGGGTCCCCACGGTCTCCCTCTTAAGATGCCTCATTCTCAGACATTCTGGAGATCCTTAGGCAGAGGGGAAACTGGAGAAGTACCTTGCCCCTTCTGAGGATGGGTCCATGTACCTGGACACGTTTGGTTCCTGACCTTCCACCTCCTGGGTTTCTCTTCCTTTCAACCCAGTTTTGTCTGTAGTGAGTCGAAAGGTGTGGAGTGCTCCAGAGACCATGGAGCCTGTTCTGAGTAGGCCAAACAAATTTATGACTGCTCCAGATGACAAGACCTTTCTCTCCAAAGGTGTGCCAGTTGATGCCATGTTACTGGCAGCAGCCACCAAGAAGGAAATTGCGGAGACTTCCTCTTCTGTCCATCCGCCAAACAAGAAGTCTAGAGCCATAGATATTTATGGGAAGCATGTTTTCTCTTCAGCGGCCTTTACTCTTCAGTTGCTGAACTATTTGACGCATTTCATAAGACTTCAGAGGGATCTCCATAAAGAGCTGGGAGATACCCTCTAGGATCCTTCAGCTGAGGGAGTGGCTTCCAAGTCGTCTAACCAGCGAGCAACCCTAACCTCCATAGTGAACTCCTCCATGCACTCGATCTCTTATGCAGCAGATGGAGCAAGTAGGACTGCAGGCACAGGAGTGGCTCTTCATAGACATTCCTCGATGTGCCTTTGTCAATTTGTGGAGCCCTTCAAGTCCTCCTTTATGAACGCCCCCTTTGACAGCTCTGCCTTGTTCGGGCCTCAAGTTTGAGAGACTCTTACCAGGAGTAAATGAGATGGCAAAACTCTCTCTTTGCCGTAGGAGTCTGTTTTTCCACTCTATCCCAGCCTTATCCCAGTGGCCAAAAGAGTGGCAAAATGTGGTTCTGTAAATCCCAGGGAACTTTGCCAGACACTTGTGGAGATAATTCCCCCAGAGGCAGAGTGGGAAATAATAATGGGAGACGCTGACCTTGTGGCAGGGGGGGGGGGTCTACAACAGGGTGACAGGGATACGTTCTCTGCCAGACCCTTTCAGAATCCCTGAAGGATTGCCCGGCTGCTCACTTCTGGAGGCAGTCAGGGGCAGAAATTCACTGTACCCAAAAGCCTGGCAATATATAACAGAAGACGAATGGGTATGGTGTATAATATCCAAGAGTTACAAAATTCCCTTCTCCCAAGCACCCCCAAGAATTCAAAAATCATCAATCCCAGATGTTCCTCCCAATCTTCGGGATCAAGCAGCTGTAGAAGTAAAAACTTTGCTGCAAAAAAGAGCCATTCAGGAAGTCCCTGCAGACCAGATAGAATCCGGAACTTACTCAAGGTTCTTTTTAGTTCCAAAGAAGACAGGGGACTGGAGACCTAACTTGGATCTTAGCAAGTTAAACAGGTCAGTAAAGAAGACCAAGCTTCGGATGGTGACACTGCAGTCCATTCTACCCTTTTTGGGTCAGGACAATTGGATGTGCTCTATTGATCTCCAGGATGCGTACTATCATATAAAAATGGACAGGTGGTCCAGGAGACAGTTATGCTTCCAGCTGGGAGCCAGTCATTATCAATTCAGAGCTCTGTCCTTTGGTCTCACCACAGCTCCTAGGGTGTTCACCAAATGCATGGCAGTAGTGACGGCTCACCTGAGATGTTTGTGATTCCAGGTGTTTCCTTATCTAGACAACTGGCTCCTCACTGCCACCACTAAGCATCATCTCCTAAGGGCCAGGAACCACATGATTCACACTTGTGCATGCCTAGGAATCACAATAAATTACGAAAAATCTGACTTGTTGCCCTCTCAGTGTATTACATTCATGGACGCTCAACTAAATACAAGAGACATGATAACCAAGCTCCCACAAGAAAGGGTGCTTGCCATTTGAGGTCAGGTTTCTCTCCTCTTGTCAAAATCAGATGTTCAGGCTCGATTTGTCCTGAAGGTCTTGGGTTTAATGGCAGCTGCCATTACTCTAGTTCCATTAGCCTGTTATCACATGAGGATTCTGCAATGGCTCCTCTTCACTCAGTGGTCATATCAGAACTTACTAATGTCTCACATGATCTTAATCACGGATGCTTGCAAGAAAGATCTACAGTGGTGGCTCCACTCTCCCCTAGTCACTCTAGGCAGACCCTTTGCTGCCCCTCATCTGGTAGCCACAGTGACCATGGACACTTCTCAGATGGGGGGGCATTATCTGGGACAGACAGTTTAAGGAACTTGGCAACCTCATGAGTACCATTTGCACATCAGTGTCCTGGAGATGAGAGCGGTGTTAATACCATTGCAAGCACTTCACGACTCCGTCCCTTTAAGCTATATAGCAATTCAGACTGACAACATGTCAGTAGTGCAGTACATCAACAAACCGGGCGTAGCCAAATCTTACCCCTTATGTCGGGAGGCCCTTAGAGTATGGCAATGGGTGATCTCCTCTCCGCGTTTTCTGGTTGCAACGCACATTCCAGGGAAGTCCAAAGTGCTAGCGGGCAAGCTCATCAGGGCAATTCTCATGCCCCACGAGTGGTCTCTGAAGCAAGATGTGGCAGATATGATCTTCTGCAGATGGGGCCAGCAGTCTTTTTGCCCTCACCTAAACAACAAATGCAGCAGCTACTTTGCCCAAGTTCCCCCTCCAGGACAGTCACCCAGAGATGCACTGGTCCACGATTGGCACCCCAGGATTCTTTATGCCTTTCCCCCCTTTCCTTTAATTCTAAAAGTTCTTCAGAAAGCAAAGTTGCTGAGTTGCAAGCTGATCCTCATTGCCCTGTACTGGCCTCATCAGATATGGTTTCCGTTCCTTTGGCATTACCTGAGAGAGGAGCCTTGGATTCTGGACCCAGTTCCGGACCTCCTGACACACCAGTCAGGTGCTCTTCATCCTTCCATTCAAACTCTCAAGCTGATAGCTTGGTTTCTTCACTTCTGATCCTAGCCAGGCTCCCTGATATCTCACCTATGGTTCAACATATTTTAGTCTCTTCCCATAAACCAAGAACTAGGAAACTTTACGCTAGTAAATGGAAGAGGTTTTCATTCTGGGCCGAGCAAAATGACATTGATCCCTATACAGCTCCAATTGCAAAAATCTTGGACTTCCTGGCAGAAACCTTTGAAAAAGGAGCAGCAGCTGCTATGATTCATGTTCAACTGGCTGCAGTTTCTAATTTTCTTGTGGGCCTTCTAGTTTCTAATGTTATGTCCCATAAGTTATGCAAGGCCTTTTTGAAAGGTGCCACACTATTAAGGCCTCCAATCCGAAAACCTCTCCATCCTTGGGATTTAAACTTAATACTAACTGCTCTGATCCTTCCTCCCTTTGAACCAGCCTCTTCTTGTCCTCTGAAGTTCTTATCATGGAAGACCCTCTTCCTGATTGCTGTTACATCAGCTAGGCGGGTTTCCGAGTTACAGGCACTTTCCATCCACCCGCCTTATATGATCTTTCACAAGGATAGAGTATCTCTTAAAACTAATCCTTCCTTTTTACCAAAAGTCTGCTCAGACTATAATTTGAATCAATCTATTGAACTTCTTGTCTTCTTTCCAAATTATGACAACAAGGCACAGTACGAATTACATCAATTGGATGTCCACAGGCAGTTACGACTTTATCTTCAAAGGACCAAGGACATCAGAAAATCAGATCAGCTGTTTGTATCTTTCTCTCAGAGCAAGCAAGGCTCACCATTTTCCAAAGTGACACTTTCAGAATGGCTGTCAAATACTATTACTTATGCTTATGAGTCTCAGAATGTGTCAGTCCCAGGAAAAGTGAGGGGATATTCCACTAGGTCCTTGGCTACCTCCATAGCCTTTCAAGCTAAGCTTCCTTTAGATACTATTTGTGCGGCAGCAACATGGGCTACTCCCCATACCTTCATTACTCATTACAAAGTAGACATGGCCTCTCGGAACCGGGCATCTTTGGTTCCACGGTTCTAAAGTCTCTTTTCCAGTCAGCCACCCAGGTTTAGTTGCTAGGGACGCTGTCCCAACCAGAAAGAAGGGAGGCAAGATGGACAACATAACATAAAGAAGTTATGTTCTTACCATAACGTTCCATGTTTGTTGTCCTTTATGTCGCCTTCCTTCTTGCGTCCCTCCCACCTTCCTTCCCCCATCCTGGATGATGGGGGAAGGAATTTTCCTTTGCTTTTCAGCCTTTGGTATTCTCCTTGTCACCATGGTTGTCCTGTTGTTGTCGGTACAGGGAGCCTTTATTGTTTAGTTAACTCTTTCATTGGGTAATTCATAATTTTCCTATCTAGTGGTTAGTTCTCACAAACAAGACCTGGGTAGGTACCGCTATGCATGCTGGGATAAGGGGTTAGCCTCAAGCCAGTAAGGACTCTTAGCACTTTAGAAGTGGCCGATTTGGAGCCAAGATCGGCTCCGAACCCCAACCAGAAAGAAGGAAGGCGAGATGAAGGACAACAAACATGGAAACCTATGGTAAGAACATAACTTCTTTTTATTTAAACTGTTTATACTCACTTTTGTCCTATGATGGAAGAGTAAGTAATAGCATGAAGAATAAAATCCCCAAACAAATGCATAGAGGACCCACAATGAATTTCCTGACAAACACAAAAATCTGTGTAAATAAGTGTACAACCCCCCATTTTCATAGTTTGATAGGATATAGACATAATAACCTTAGAAATGAAAATGCTTCAGCACATTTACTTAAAAATGCACAGTCACACATCTTTATAATGCAGCAAAACCCAAAAAGCTAGACTCACTAAATACAGGGCATGTTTTTGCAGTTTATGCCTTATCAAATATGATGACTGAAGCCTGGTTTGTGCCTTGAAGCATTTGCCATAAAAATGAAAAACATTTTTTTTTCTTTTTATCTAGGGGTTGAGTGCATGATTTTAGCTAGAAATAAAAAGGAGGAATCCCCAAGCAAAGGAATTGAGGGCCCAGCTAGAAACATCCTATCCAAACAAAAGTATGTGTTACAAAATATCTACAAACCTCCCAACGCCATTCATAGGTTTGCATTATTTTTTCTGAATCTCAGGCACATTTGTAGAAATGAGGTGCCATGCAAGTGAAATTCATGCCAGATGTTAAGTAAGATGTAATTACAGCATATTCTCATTTCACAAACAGAAATGCCTACTTGAAGAATAAATCACCAGTGTAAAAAAAATGGTTAAGAAAAAAAAAACTGCTCACAGCTTATGAAGGTGTATGGCATACTGAGTATGCTTAGTACAGCATACCTTCCTACAAATACACACAATACGGTCCAATATAGGCTGCAAGCAAAGAATTTAAACCTGCCCAGCCTGGCAGCCTTTTCACCATAAATACAGCATAGTATTGTAGTGTGTATTTTTGAGGGTGGGGGTGTTGCTTGTCCAATACATGCACAAACTTTTTTTTTTTTTGCTTGTTTTGTGTTGGGGTACTGAGGAATGAGTAAACGTGATTTCAGATCTGCTCAGTACATTTATGCATACTTCAGAAACATTAATACCAAAGTTAATGGTGCACAGCAAGAGCAATATCTGTTCTCTGCATTTTACGGACACACTGTGTATGTTTTCAAGTTCTTAGCATAAACTCAGGATAAACAGGGTCTTGAGTTTGAAGCAGATAATTGATATTGGGTGAGCAGGGTGGAAGGATAATATATAAGAACAAGCCTTAATGTGGTGGAAGGGGATACACTAGACAATCTTGACATACTGAAATGTCTAAATTCAGTACGTAGAAACCGAATAGCGGAAAGTGCAGTTAACCAAAACTACACTATGCCGAATCCGCAAATGTCGAACCTGCCGCTATCGTGGTGTTGCGTTCGTGATGTGTGGTGCGGTTTGTGGATTTATCTGGGGTTTCAGGTAAGTGTTGTGTGTTGGAGGATAATGGGTAGGGATTTTAGTGTGTGTGTATGTGTGTGCGGTGCTGTTTGTTGTGTGTTTAGTGTGACCTCCGGGTAGAATATATAAGTAGGGAGGGTGTGGGGGATGCAGGGGGGCTTGCCCCTGCTTTTATAGGTAGGTTAAGTGTGTTTGTGTGTGGTGTTATGTTTGTTTAGTTAGGTATGTGTATGTGTGTGTGCCATTATGTCCTGGTTTGTGTGTGTGTGACTGGTCACGATTGTAGTATTTGTGATTGTGGGTTTTCATGTATGTGGTTTTTCGACTATTCAGTCTCGTAATACTGAAATTCGACATTTCAGTATTTTGAGATTGTATGGTGAATCCGGTGGAAGGATGAATGAATGGATGAAGTCTTTCTTTGATGAGTAGCTGGATGAAAGCTCATCAGTATTAATCTGGTGGTTAGAACAAAGGATTAAGGTTGTGAGCTGTTAATGAGCTGCTGCTTCTTGTTAAGTATTCAAGATTTGATTCCTTCCACCACTACCATATTGTTTACTTTTTGACTTTGAGCAAGTTATTTAATGGACAATGGCCCTAGGTTACCCCTAAAAAGGGACATTTTGTCCAGTGGGCTTACCTGATTAATTAACAGATTAAAACACAGAGGTTGTATCTACACTAAGAAAGGATAAAAGTATTTTATTATGAATAAACATTTATTTGACTCCATACGCAAGCAAGAAGACAACCATATTCTGTGTACCCTTCTGATGTTAAGTTGATATGAAAGTGAAAGCTTAAAAATGAGTTTGTTGCTGTTAGACATGTATACACTATGCCTCCTTTCCCCTACCACTAAAAGAATTTTCATCTGATGTCTGACTGTGAGGAAAGTGTAAAAAAAAAAAAAAAAAAAAGGTGTGGTAATGTGTTCCATCATGCTGCTTCTAAACATGCAGTATCCCTAGACAGGGTTTAGTGACCTTCTATGCACACCTTTGAGGTTTGATTGAGAACAAAGTTAAACAGTGACTATATTGTTCTCAGGCCCCACACAAACTGTAGTAATCTTTTACATACACATCTGTGCAGGGCTGGATCTAGACTAGTTGGTGCTAAGTGTTGAAGTTAAGGATGGGAACCCCCATATTAAGCATCAAAATCCCCTTATGCATTTGAGAGCCTGGGAGCTGACAGGCCTCAGAAGCTGTGTAAGGGTCTAGATCTTCTGTGTTTTATGTCTTCTGTTGAAAGTTATTTATTTAACTTTTCTTTTTTTTTTTTTTTTTTTGACTGCAAGAAGAATTTGTACTTGCATGTATCAGTGATATTTTACCGACACACACACACACACACACACACACACACACACACACTCATACACTCACTCTTTGGGCTCATTTACATGGAAATTAGAGGAATGCTATTTCACCTACAGTACATTTCTGTGGTGTTGGAGAAAAACAGATTACCTAGATAAAAGCTGCACATGGAGTTAGCAGACAGGCAAACTACACGTAGAAGGAACCACAGCCAAGAAATTAACTAAAAACCAAGAAGTTTAAGATGGCAATGCAATTCGATGTGCCACTAATCACTTACTTTCACACAAGTCATGCCTGGGCTACCAAAGATATCCATTTAATGTATAAAGTGCTGATTTTTTAATATTTATTCCCTCTTAGTGCTGTACATCTTTTGCCTGTTTTCCTTAATTCTACACCTACCCAACCACTGGATCTTTTGATTGTTTCATATAGGTGTTCACAACATCACCCTTTGCTGGATAAGCCTGACTCCTTGGGAAGCTGACCTTGATAGTAACTCATTTTGTAATCCTGAGGAGTAGTGTATCCATCCATCCAACTATTGCAAACGTGGAGTTAGGGACCACCATTCTCATGGCCGCAAATGCCCCTTCCTGAGAGTGTGTCTAGTGCAGTGACATTAGGTGCTTTTTTGTCTCCCTCCTGTAATTTGAGTGGATATCTATAAAGCTCTGGTCTATGCCAGAAGCATCAGAATTCCTCAAACCCTCCCCTGAAATATGACATGAGACGGTCAGTCTCTTCATCCTATACCGACAGCTTCCATCTGTTCTCAGGTTTAGGTAGTTGGCAGTGCAAATGGATGCCCTGTCTTCACCACTGGGATGGCAGACATTGCTGATGTTTGACTGTGATGTTATGTAAAACACATTATGGTCAACTTGTTACTCTTAAGTGCTCTACAACCTTCCATACACAGTGCAATCATAAGCCATAGCAACTACAGTCATACACCAGTTTTAGCAAAAACAATACATTGTGTTACTTTACTCCTACAGGACAGATCAGTAACAGTTTATTTGCTTTATTTTTGTGACTTTTTAGTTTTGTTCAAACAGCAGCAGGCATAATTCATTTTCATTCACAGATGGCCTCCATACTCTTCAGTTGCAGCCAGTGTATCATTGTATTGACTGTGTACATCTTAGATATCTGTTGTGATTTAAAAAAAATAGCCACAGCAAAGTATCTTAACTTGTTCCAATTGAAGGAAATACTAGTCTTGCAAAACCAGAGTAATAATTGTTTAACTTGATCATGACTGCAGGCTTAGTCAGTTATATCCACAGACAGCACATGTGTCCAGCAATTATAGCTACTTTTTTGTCATGGTGTTCCTCAGTTTATAGTAAAAAAGAATGGACTCTAGTGCATTTCAAGTTTGTTTCACATATGTATGTAGCAACTACAATAGTGTTCAGCTTATCTCACAAAAATGCATACTAGTGCTGGAAAGTCAGATTACTGACAGTTTATCCTGAGCAAACAGCAGTGTATTCAATCAGTTTCATTACAGACAACCCTAGTACCAGCAGTTATAGTCCATTTGTTGAATTATGTACATATCATATTTGTGATTGTAGTAAAACAGTGGCCATAGTAATACAGTTAAAGCTTGTATCACATACCACAGATATTCTAGCCATCTTCACATAAATGTGCACTAGTCCTGTAAAAGCAGATTAATGCCCATTTAAACTGAGAAAATGAGAGCAAAGTCAGTTGTTTTCATCCACAGACAAACCCTGTACCCAGCAGTTATAGCCACTTTGTTGTTTTTGCTACCCCTCAATTATCTAATTATGATAAAAATAGTAATGACCACCAAAATATATTTCAGATGTGTTTCATATAGACAGTAGATACAATAAAGTATTCCAGCTTGTTTCACATAACTACACTATCCTGCTAAT